>NW_022991516.1:0-93289 GCF_902827175.1 Gymnodraco acuticeps
CTTAGCATAGCTTATCTTAGCATCTTCCACATAGCCTAGCATAGCTTATCTCACCTTAGCATAGCTTATCTCACCATAGCCTAGCATAGCTTATCTCACCTTAGCATAGCTTATCTCACCATAGCCTAGCATAGCTTATCTCACCTTAGCATAGCTTATCTCACCTTAGCATAGTTTATCTCACCTTAGCATAGCTTAGTCCACCCTAGCATAGCCTAGCATTGCTTATCTCACCTTTGCATAGCTTATCTCACCTTAGCGTCGCCTAGAGTAATTTATTTTACCATAGTCTAGCACCCTATCTCACCATAGCTTAGCATAGTTTTTCCCCCTTAGCGTAACCTAGCATAGCTTAGCTCACCTTGATGGTCTATTGAGTTTAGGACAGTGTTGGAAGTAGATTTACTCAAGTATTTTACTTAAGTACTATGGGGAAAGTTCTCTACTGCTGATCTACCCGATGTTTTAAGTATCTAAAATTGTTTACATTGAGCATTTTACTTGTGATACCTTAAGTACATTGAGCTGATGCTACTGGTACTTTTACAATATTAAATTCAGGAGTTATTTTGTACCATAGTATTCCTACTCTTACATCAGCTGATTCCTAACAGACACTGTAAGATTCACCCACATGTTTTTTCTTTCAAATAATTGTTATGTAAAATGACAGGAGAGCTTCTGTTGCATTGCTCTTTTAGTGTCACACACACGTCTGGCCCATTGATCTCAGTGTGTGTGTGTGTGTGTGTGTGTGTGTGTGTGTGTGTGTGTGTGTGTGTGTGTGTGTGTGTGTGTGTGTGGTGTGTGTGTGTGTGTGTGTGTGTGTGTGTGTGTGTGTGTGTGTGTGTGTGTGTGTGTGTGCGCTCTGACCTGTTTGTGCAGTGGAGTGTGAGTTCAGCGGATGCAGTTTCAGGGTCAGTGCTGGTATGGGTCTAAATGGACCAGTCCGTCACACGGAGAGTAAAAGATTACATATAAAGCTCAGATTTGATTTCTACTTCTTTAAACTGTAGTATGTGTTTCATTGTTGGTGTAACTGCCTATTTGCTTAAACCTTAAATGGGTAATCACACATTCATACTTAGGGAAATGTAATCGTTGCTATTTTCTACATTGCACCCATATTACACATCAGTGCACCCCTTTTACACCCGTATTATACTCATGTCACTCTGTTATTACTCCCAAGTTACACAGTAATTACACTGTTATCACACCCCTATCACACCAATATAAGACTGTAATATAACAACCACATTACAGACTAATACGCTCCTATTACACCTGTATCACACTCATATATTACACATGTTACACTGTTATTACACCTATATAACACTCTTATTACACACCATTGTTACACCCGTATTAAACTCATAACACCCATTTTTCACAGTTTTTAGACCCATTATTACACGCATGTTACACATTGACATAGCCTGTCAAATGACTGTAACCCCTAGGATACAAAAAAACATTTAGGGGTTAATTTTAGTCAATTTTTCCTTTAAATAAAATCATTTTGAGAATTAAATATATCTTCTTTTCTTATGGTGTCATTGTTCTGCCATCTTACACAACACACATGCACCTCAAGCTGTTCATGGTCGGCTGAGGCAATCTGTTTGAATGAAATGGATAACTGATGATCGGCCATTTGGCAGGAAGTGCAGCTGAGTCCACTGCCAGAGCCTCTGAGCAGGGCGCGCTCACTGGCAGCTCCTCCGTGTGCTGGGAAGTGTGTGACCTTGGAGAAATCCTTTGTAACGCTCGTGTTCGACCAAATGTGAAAAACTTTATGGAGCATCAGAGGTGTGCTATTGAACTTTTTAATCTCAGCTAAAATCTCACCTCTTCGCACTGGCTTTTGATACAAGTTGAATATAACATTTTTACATTCATATGTGCTTTTATATGTTTCTAGCTATTGTGCTTTTTATCATTTTTTTAAATATTGTTTTATTATTTTACTCCCATTGTGTTTTTGTATGGTGTTTGTTCCCTGTACAGCACTTTGGTCAACTGAGGTGGTTTTAAATGTGCTATATAAATAAATAAAGATTGACATTGATTGAGGTGACACAACTGAGACACAGCCAATCGGGTGATTTACAAAAGTGGTGGAAATGTACTTTGTTTACGTTGGGAACAAAGTGACATCACTATGGAACACTTGCGCTCCTATTGGCTAGCGCTCCAACACATTGAACGTGATAGGCTAAGGCAGTGGTTCTCAAACTTTTTCTGTCAGGGCCCCCCCTTTGGAGAAAAAAAAAAGTCAACCCAACACAAATAGTCAGGCTCAGTGGCGGCGCCAGAGATTTCTTTTGGGGGTGCTGTGGGGTAGCTTGACGTTTCATAGAGGGTGCTCAAACATTTAGGGTTTCCCATTAATGTACCGGGCGCTACAGAGGAATGTTCTACTGCAACACTCTCCACGCAAATACACACAATGTACCCGCGACTGTCACAATGAAGGCTCGATAATCAGCTCACGGCATATAGGTGTAAGCAGGGGTAGAGTGCTATTTTTTATAGGCGGTGTGTGGACCTCACATAGGGGGGTTCGGGGGCAAGCTCCCCCGGGAAGATTTTTAAATATTGAAGTTAAAAGCATCAATCTGGTGCACTTTGAGAGCAACATGAAGAGATCTATGGATACATCTCTCAACACCCATATGAAACAGAACTGTACACTTTTTCTTTATGGATATTTTACAAATCACTCCCCTTTTAAACTTTATTCTTTTTTGAATGTCATATAGTATTTCATAGCTGTTTTTCATTTATTCTCTTATAACTATAATGATCATATAAACGTGTGCCTCGGAAATAATTGTTTACATTAATGGTGACCAAAACGTTTGAGACCCACAGAGATAACACTGAGAGAGTCATTTAGCTCACTGAGTCTCTCAGTCTGACAGGAGAGGACTCTCCTCCACTTTGTTGTTGAAAAAACTCCTTATATCCGTTAGCGTAGCTCGCTAGCACGAGAGGCTAACAACAACGATCTCCGGAACCGGTGCGCTCTCTCTCTCGCTCGCGCACGCACACAAAATGGCTTGTTCCACACACACACAGAGCCGAGCTTTAATGAAACACAGAGACCCAGACGTAATAGTGCTGTATCATATTATCTTCAATCAATAATTTTTCAAAATATGGTTTTTATTTATTTTTTAATAACCATTTTTCCTCCTGTCATGCCCCCCACTTTGAGAACCACTGGGCTAAGGGGTGGGACATCTCTAAGCTGTTGACCAATCACAACAGAGCCAGCAGCTAACCAATCGGAGCAGACTGGGCTCTGGTTTCAGACAGAGGGTGAAAAGAGGTGCTGCAGCACAGACAGTATGAGAACAATAAAGAGCTTTTTGAACATTAAAGCATGGAGACATGTAGAGACACTACATACTGATATACACCTGAACATCAGCAGGAGAGGACTCTTTAAAGTAGAGACACTACATACTGATATACACCTGAACATCAGCAGGAGAGGACTCTTTAAAGTAGAGACACTACATACTGATATACACCTGAACATCAGCAGGAGAGGACTCTTTAAAGTAGAGACACTACATACTGATATACACCTGAACATCAGCAGGAGAGGACTCTTTAAAGTAGAGACACTACATACTGATATACACCTGAACATCAGCAGGAGAGGACTCTTTAAAGTAGAGACACTACATACTGATATACACCTGAACATCAGCAGGAGAGGACTCTTTAAAGTAGAGACACTACATACTGATATACACCTGAACATCAGCAGGAGCGGACTCTTTAAAGTAGAGACACTACATACTGATATACACCTGAACATCAGCAGGAGAGGACTCTTTAAAGTAGAGACACTACATACTGATATACACCTGAACATCAGCAGGAGAGAACTCTTTAAAGTAGAAACACTACATACTGATACACCTGAACATCAGCAGGAGAGGACTCTTTAAAGTAGAGACACTACATACTGATATACACCTGAACATCAGCAGGAGAGGACTCTTTAAAGTAGAGACACTACATACTGACACCTGAACATCAGCAGGAGAGGACTCTTTAAAGTAGAGACACTACATACTGATATACACCTGAACATCAGCAGGAGAGGACTCTTTAAGTAGAGGACACTACATACTGATATACACCTGAACATCAGCAGGAGAGGACTCTTTAAAGTAGAGACACTACATACTGATATACACCTGAACATCAGTAGGAGAGGACTCTTTAAAGTAGAGACACTACATACTGATATATACCTGAACATCAGCAAGAGAGGACTCTTTAAAGTAAAGACACTACATACTGATATACACCTGAACATCAGCAGGAGAGGACTCTTTAAAGTAGAGACACTACATACTGATATACACCTGAACATCAGCAGGAGAGGACTCTTTAATGTAGAGACACTACATACTGATATACACCTGAACATCAGCAGGAGAGGACTCTTTAAAGTAGAGACTCTACATACTGATATACACCTGAACATCAGCAGGAGAGGACTCTTTAAAGTAGAAACACTACATACTGATATACACCTGAACATCAGCAGGAGAGCACTCTTTAAAGTAGAGACACTACATACTGATATACACCTGAACATCAGCAGGAGAGGACTCTTTAAAGTAGAGACACTACATACTGATATACACCTGAACATCAGCAGGAGAGGACTCTTTAAAGTAGAGACTCTACACACTGATATACACCTGAACATCAGCAGGAGAGGACTCTTTAAAGTATAACCACTATTCTAATATAATCATCAGCATTATATGTCATCTTTAATACACAAAGTAAATGCATTATGTTTATGGATTAGGATACCTGGCTGTATAAAAAGTATTCAAAGTTAATTCCACATTTAGTAGCTGCAGAATTTAAATGATAAAAACACATGAATGCATGATTATCCACTGGTATAATAAATATAATATTCCAAAATGATTCAGATGCAGTCCACAAACCCTAGTGGTTTGAAACGGGCAGTAATGAGAATCAGACGCAGCAGGGGGAGACAGAGTTTGATCCAAAGTGTCAGATTTCCTCACATGCATATTGATTTGTTAAATATCCTGACAACACCAGAAAGATAAAAAAATAACAATCCCACTCTTTCTTTTGAAATAAAAAGTGCACATACACCTACTGGGCCAGGACACATCTTAGAACCACGATTTATGTCCTATTGGTTGTCAAACACAAGAAAATACACAACATCTATACACGTTTTAGCAAAAATATTTGGTAACACTTTATATTAAGGTACACAAATTAACCATCAACTAGTTGTTAATTAACATGCATATTAGCAGTATATTGGCTCTTTATTAGTCATTATAAAACACTTATTAATGCCTTATTCTACATGACCATATTCTACAAGTAATAAGCCATTAGTTGAGAGTTTTTCCTCAATAACCCTCTAATTAGTGCTTATTTGTTGCAAGTAAGGAACTTATTGTACATGAGTTTTGGTCTTAATATGCGCTGCCCAATATGGGCCTAATAAGGCAGTAGTACCACAAGAATAGTAATTATCCCATAATAACACTTAACAAATATAATCTATTCTTATGGAACAAGACATGAAACTACAAGTGTTAATTAAGTCTAAACAACTCAAAATTAGCTATTTATATCTAAGAACACGTTCCCTATTTTAAAGTGAAGTCTTGTTCATAACCAATAAGCTAGTAGTTTGACTCTAATTAGGTATTTCTATCTAAAATATGTTCCCTATTCTAAAGTGAAGTCTTGTTCATAACCATTAAGCTAGTAGTTTGACTCTAATTAGGTATTTCTATCTAAAATATGTTCCCTATTCTAAAGTGAAGTCTTGTTCATAACCAATAAGCTAGTAGTTTGACTCTAATTAGGTATTTCTATCTAAAATATGTTCCCTATTCTAAAGTGAAGTCTTGTTCATAACCATTAAGCTAGTAGTTTGACTCTAATTAGGTATTTCTATCTAAAATATGTTCCCTATTCTAAAGTGAAGTCTTGTTCATAACCAATAAGCTAGTAGTTTGACTCTAATTGGGCATTTCTATCTAAAATATGTTCCCTATTCTAAAGTGAAGTCTTGTTCATAACCATTAAGCTAGTAGTTTGACTCTAATTAGGTATTTCTATCTAAAATATGTTCCCTATTCTAAAGTGAAGTCTTGTTCATAACCAATAAGCTAGTAGTTTGACTCTAATTAGGCATTTCTATCTAAAATATGTTCCCTATTCTAAAGTGAAGTCTTGTTCATAACCAATAAGCTAGTAGTTTGACTCTAATTAGGCATTTCTATCTAAAATATGTTCCCTATTCTAAAGTGAAGTCTTGTTCATAACCAATAAGCTATTAGTTTGACTCTAATTGACCTGAACAGGTTCCCTATTCTAAAGTTGCCTCCTCTTCACACTTTGTAAATACATAGCACACAACTACTGAAATGAACCTCAACAGTACATGAACAAAGTAGGCACACGTTGAAATATCTGTTTTTATTAATGAACCACTAAAGAGAGGTTCAGACACATACATGTACCAAAACATGTCAAGTTTCTCCAAGGCTGAGAACATATATGCAGCCTGTGCTTTTTAATAAAAACTTATTTTTAACAGAGTTTATGTATTTGTGATCATACTGTGTGACCTGCTTGTATGTTCTTACACAATAGGTGTACTGTTCTCTCTCTGTGTTGTCTCAGTGTGAACATAGATTAAACAGCCAGCCAAACTCTTTTGAGAGCCAGGGAATGAGCAGCCATGCTCCTTTATTGACTTATTTGCAGTCCACTGACATTCAAACGGAGTGAAACTATAAAAAAAGAAGTTACAAGGCACTTAATGATCTCATACATGCAAGTGTAACATACACAAATGAACACATTAGGACCGCTTAGTGTAAACAAGGTAAACATAGCTAATGCTAGCTGTACAATAAGCATGTATACAGGCTAGTATGGCTAACGCTAGCATGTATGCTAACGCTACCGTGTATGCTAACGCTAGCGCGAATGCTAACGCATTTTCTCATTGAGTTTAAACATCTCCACATGTCATCACATAAACACAATACATGTTACTAATCCTTACAGTGTAAGTGTAAGGCTCACACTTACACTTACAGTCATTGCTTTCTGACGGACTTGACCCTTTTACTCTTCAGGTTGCAAAGGGAAAATTAGTGGCAGTGTAGTTCACGTTCTCCTACTTCCTGTACCCGGGTCTAACCTTCAGTACACATTTTACAAAAATATAAATGTGCAAATATGAAACATACAGGTCAATATCACCTTGCTATTGGTAGCTGAACTGTCAATACCCCAAAACATATTATAAGATATAAATACCTAATTTTGAGTTATTTAGACACAATTAACACTTATAGTTTCATGTCTTGTTCCATAAGAATAGATTATATTTGTTAAGTGTTATTATGGGAGAATTACTATTCTTGTGCTACTACTGCCTTATTACACCCATATTAAGCAGCGCATATTAAGACCAAAACTCATGGACAACAACTTCCTTACTTGCAATAAATAAGCACTAATTAGAGGGTTATTGAGGAAAAACTCTCAACTAATGGCTTATTACTTGTAGAATATGGTCATGTAGAATACGGCATTAATAAGTGTTGTATAATGACTAATAAAGAGCCATTATACTGCTAATATGCATGCTAATTAACAACTAGTTGATGGTTAATTTGTGTACCTTAATATAAAGTGTTACCAAATATTTAAATTAAAATATTATATTTACAATGTAATGATCAATAATATAGATCAAACTGTGTAAAAAAAGCACTGAAGGAAGAAATGAAAATGACAAATGGCACTATATTCCTCGTTTTTATTTCTGCATAAAAGCAATCTAGAAAGGGGGTGCATTGACATATAAAGATTCAGTGTGTGCGTGTGTGTGTGTGTGTGTGTGTGTGTGTGAGTGTGTGTGTGTGCGTGAGTGTGTGTGTGTGTGTGTTTGTTAATGTCCCTTGGGGGGACATCAGTGGACTGTGTATATTTTCCAACCTCTGGACTCCTTCTTGCTTGAGTGGTTGCTCTCTCTTTAACACACACACGCACACACACACACACACACACACACACACACACACACACACACACACCCTCAGAGTAAATGTAAGTCACTGGTCTTCAGGGAGCAGGTTTGTCCGTATCTGCTGTCTGCATTATTTCTTTGTGCTCCAGCAAACAGATGTTTTCTGTTAATTACCGTAAGAAACTAAACAAAGCTTTTTGAACATTTAAGCATGGAGACATGACCCAGTAGAGACACTACATACTGATATACACACCTGAATATCAGCAGGAGAGGACTCTTTAAAGTAGAGACACTACATACTGATATATTACATTACATTGCATTTAGCTGACGCTTTTATCCAAAGCGACTTACAATAAGTGCGTTCGACCAACAAAACACAAGCTTGAAGAAAACAGAATCATAAAGTACATCAGGCTTCATAGAGCCAAACATTTCAAGTGCTACTCAACTGGCTTTAGATAAGCCAGTCCTTTATTAGTATAAAAGTGCTTTGTTAATAGTTCTATCGCTCGAAGTGGAGTCGAAAGAGATGAGTTTTCAGTCTGCG
Source organism: Gymnodraco acuticeps (assembly GCF_902827175.1). Lineage (NCBI taxonomy): Eukaryota > Metazoa > Chordata > Actinopteri > Perciformes > Bathydraconidae > Gymnodraco > Gymnodraco acuticeps. Next base: position 8,643 of record NW_022991516.1, read on the forward strand.
CTGGAAGGTGTGCAAGCTATCTGCTGTCCTGATGTCAATGGGGAGCTCATTCCACCATTTTGGAGCCAGGACAGCAAACCCACGTGTTTTTGCTGATGGGAACTTGGGTCCCCTTCGCAGCGAGGGCGCAGCGAGTCGTTTGGCTGATGCAGAGCGTAGTGCACGCGCTGGGGTGTACGGTTTAACCATGTCCTGGATGTAGGAAGGGCCAGATCCATTCGCAGCATGGTAAGCAAGTACCAGTGTCTTGAAGTGGATTCTAGCAGTTACCGGAAGCCAGTGAAGGGAGCGGAGGAGCGGAGTAGTGTGGGAACATTTAGGAAGGTTGAAGACCAGACGAGCCGCTGCATTCTGGATGAGCTGCAGAGGTCGGATGGCACATGCAGGTAGACCAGCCAGGAGAGAGTTGCAGTAGTCTAGGCGTGAGATGACGAGAGCCTGGACCAGAACCTGAGTCGCTTTCTGAGTCAGCTGGGGACGTATCTTCCTGATGTTGTAAAGCGTGTATCTGCAGCAACGGGTTGTAGCAGCGATGTTTGCAGTGAAGGACAGGTTGTTATCTAGGGTCACACCCAGATTCCTTGCAGTCTGAGTCGAGGAAACAATAGAGGTGCCGATATTGATTGTTAGGTCAAGAGTGGGACAATCTTTTCCCGGGAGGAAGAGCAGCTCAGTCTTGTCAAGGTTGAGCTTGAGGTGGTGAGCAGACATCCACTGAGAGATGTCAGCTAGACAAGCAGAGATGCGTGCGACGACCTGGGTCTCTGAGCGGGGAAAGGACAGAATTAATTGGGTGTCGTCAGCGTAGCAGTGGTAAGAAAAACCATGCGGGCTAATGACTGATCCGAGCGAGTTTGTGTACAGGGAGAAGAGGAGGGGACCAAGAACAGAGCCCTGAGGGACCCCTGTAGTTAATTGACAAGGGTCGGACTCAGACCCTCTCCAAGTCACCCTGTAGGTACGGTCTTTGAGGTATGAGGTGAGGAGGGAAAGTGCAGAGCCAGAAACTCCAAGTTCTTGGAGAGTGCGAAGGAGGATCTGATGATTCACCGTGTCGAATGCGGCAGACAGGTCCAATAGGATGATGACAGAGGAGAGGGATGCTGCTTTGGCAGTGTGCAGTTCCTCAGTGACAGCAATGAGAGCAGTTTCTGTGGAGTGACCTGCCTTGAAACCAGACTGGTGCGGATCCAGAAGGTTGATATATACCTGAACATCAGCAGGAGAGGACTCTTTAAAATAGAGACACTACATACTGATATACACCTGAACATCAGCAGGAGAGGACTCTTTAAAGTAGAGACACTACATACTGATATACACCTGAACATCAGCAGGAGAGGACTCTTTAAAGTAGAGACACTACATACTGATATACACCTGAACATCAGCAGGAGAGGACTCTTTAAAGTAGATACACTACATACTGATATAAACCTGAACATCAGCAGGAGAGGACTCTTTAAAGTAGAGACACTACATACTGATATACACCTGAACATCAGCAGGAGAGGACTCTTTAAAGTAGAGACACTACATACTGATATACACCTGAACATCAGCAGGAGAGGACTCTTTAAAGTAGATACACTACATACTGATATAAACCTGAACATCAGCAGGAGAGGACTCTTTAAAGTAGATACACTACATACTGATATAAACCTGAACATCAGCAGGAGAGGACTCTTTAAAGTAGATACACTACATACTGATATAAACCTGAACATCAGCAGGAGAGGACTCTTTAAAGTAGATACACTACATACTGATATATACCTGAACATCAGCAGGAGAGGACTCTTTAAAGTAGAGACACAAGGAGCTAACTGTACGTGTGATGTTGCAGCAAACCTCAGATACTGTAGTTCCCGACACCTTGTTGTACTTTAATTGTGAACACAAGAGGAAGCAGGTATTTTCTCTGCCTTGTTTTTCTCGCTGCACATCAGAGAAGCCTCCCATTTTCCTCCAACAACAGGAACATCTTGAGCTCTGCTTCACTTGTGTCGCTCTGATTCTCCTCTTCTTACCGGCGGCTGGCAGAGGATGCTCATTATCTCCCTATCTCTGTTGTTGTGCCGGCCAATTATCCTCTTGTGCCAACCCTTCCTATAATGAGCAAGTGTCCTTAAGCAGGACAAACATGAGAAGTTGAATTCAAAGTCTGACCAATGAAACTGTTTGGTGTGTTTAGTTAATGCAAGACGTCCTCTGGATATCTGCACAAACAGCGCTGTGAGGAAATGCCGTTGTTGTTGTTGTTGTTGTTATTGTTGTTGTGTAAATGAGGAAGCAGCTTCAGAAGAAGTGTTTGGTTTTGATCTGTGTTTACCGTATTCAGCGTTTCCCCCTGAACGGATGTAAAGTGGTAATCAGAGGGATAATGGGTTGTTATTTGTGTGTGTGTGTGTGTGTGTGTGTGTGTGCGTGTGTGTGTGTGCGTGCGTGCGTGCGTGCGTGTGTGTGTGGGTGTTTGTGTGTGTGGGTGTTTGTGTGTGTGTGTGTGTGTGGGTGTTTGTGTGTGTGTGTGTGCGTGCGTGCGTGCGTGCGTGCGCGTGTGTGCGTGCGCGTGTGTGCGTGTGTGTGTGTGCGCGCGTGTGTGCGTGTCTTTATCCTGTGCTCAGGTGCTACAAGCTTCTAATTCCTTCATGTGTTCTTCTGCTTATACTCCGTCTCTTTTAGACGGAGTCTTTGCTTCTAATCCACAAACTTGACCTTCATTGCTTTACTTTCATGTGAATCTTTAAATATAACCCAATTCAAGTTTTTGTTCAATTCCTAAAACATTTTCTTCACTTTGCCTTTTCTACTGCTGACATCCTGATCGCTGAATCAGCAATAAAGCAGTCTGGTGTTTACGGGCATGTGGATTTGTTAACTTGTGTGCAGTATTTTAATGGCAGTGTTTTAAAAATGGCAAACAAGTGACTATGTCAGATTTCTGTGTCTTACTCAGAGAACCGTGTGCAGTGTTTTGCAAAAAGTTGAATTGCAAATTGGCTGCAGAGCTGAAAATGTGTCTGAGGTTTTGCTCGTTGAGTTTAAATAATTGTGCTTTTTGTGACATTTTAGTTTGTTAGCAACCAAAACAAACTGTAACACCCCCACTATCGTCTCATTCATTGATGTTTCTGTTTCCTCCTCCTCACAGTGTCGGATTTTTAATAATAGTATATCTTTTTTTAGAAATTGTTATATTTTCAAGCCTTTTTCAAGATAAGATCTTTAAAGACAATAAAAAACAAGAAATGGGACTTATATAGACATGATAGGGAATACATAAATAAATAATAAATGAAATTGCACGATTCCCCTCATATTGCACGGAAGACATGATAACTTAAATATGAGCAGCGTTAAGTGCACATATGGCCCTATTAGCCCATGCTCTTGGCTTCCAATCCACAAACTTAAACAATAAAAACCCTACAATCTTCTAATTCCTCCATGTATTGTTCTGTTTCTTCCAGAAGGCCTTAAATGCAGTCTTTTTGGTTTCTAACCCACAAACGTTACCTTCATCGCACTGCTTTCATTTCATGTCAATCTTTAAATATAACCCAAATAACACCCCCACTATCGTGTTATCAATTAATGTTTGTTCCACGAAAGGCCCAGGTGCCCATTGTCTTTGGTTTCTAATCCACAAACGTTACTACTTTAATTTCATGTCAATCTTTAAATATAGCCCATTAAGTCCCCTACTATCCTCTCATATATTAACTGTTCTTTCTCCTTCCTCCCCAGTTTGCTCCCAGTACTCCCGCGGTGTCTTCGCCATCTTCGGCCTGTATGATAAGCGCTCGGTCCACACGTTGACGTCGTTCTGCAGCGCCCTGCACATCTCCCTCATCACGCCCAGCTTCCCCACAGAGGGCGAGAGTCAGTTCACGCTGCAGCTGAGACCCTCGATCCGCGGGGCGCTGCTGTCGCTGCTCGACCACTACGACTGGAACAAGTTCGTCTTCCTGTACGACACCGACCGGGGTGAGTGGACGAGAGAGAGTTTTCATCTAGAAGTGTATTTAAACAGTCAGGGTGGGGAAGTGACAACCACTTAAAAAGTACTGATTATATGTTTATCTGCAAAAATGTAGGGCAGAAACACACGTGTGTGAAATCTGACTCTTGTTACAGAATGTCCTGACAACACGAGAATGACAAAAAAAACATACAAAATACACCGAATACATAAACGTTTATTTATGAGTCAGCATCTTAGCAATTTCTGTTACCTTGTTTGTAAGTCAATGCTTTTTGGTTAGAAGCCTCGAATAAGGGTTTGTTTACTTCCTGTTGAAGGAGTTTTGAAGTCTGAAAGTGAAGTCATGTGACCGTGTTCTAGTTCTTTTATAGCCCAACATTAGCCTCCTTTAGCTTAGCGGTGGTGACGTGAAGTCATGTGACCGTGCTGTAGTTCCTTTATAGCCCAACATTAGCCGCCTTTAGCTTAGCGGTGGTGACGTGAAGTCATGTGACCGTGCTGTAGTTCCTTTATAGCCCAACATTAGCCTCCTTTAGCTTAGCGGTGGTGACGTGAAGTCATGTGACCGTGCTGTAGTTCCTTTATAGCCCAACATTAGCCTCCTTTAGTTTAGCAGTGGTGACGTGAAGTCATGTGACCGTGCTGTAGTTCCTTTATAGCCCAACATTAGCCTCCTTTAGCTTAGCGGTGGTGACGTGAAGTCATGTGACCGTGCTGTAGTTCCTTTATAGCCCAACATTAGCCTCCTTTAGTTTAGCAGTGGTGACGTGAAGTCATGTGACCGTGCTGTAGTTCCTTTATAGCCCAACATTAGCCTCCTTTAGTTTAGCAGTGGTGACGTGAAGTCATGTAACCGTGCTCTAGTTCCTTTATAGCCCACATTAGCCTCCTTTAGCTTAGCGGTGGTGACGTGAAGTCATGTGACCGTGCTGTAGTTCCTTTATAGCCCAACATTAGCCTCCTTTAGCTTAGCGGTGGTGACGTGAAGTCATGTGACCGTGCTGTAGTTCCTTTATAGCCCAACATTAGCCTCCTTTAGTTTAGCAGTGGTGACGTGAAGTCATGTGACCGTGCTGTAGTTCCTTTATAGCCCAACATTAGCCTCCTTTAGCTTAGCGGTGGTGACGTGAAGTCATGTGACCGTGCTGTAGTTCCTTTATAGCCCAACATTAGCCACCTTTAGCTTAGCGGTGGTGACGTGAAGTCATGTGACCGTGCTGTAGTTCCTTTATAGCCCAACATTAGCCACCTTTAGCTTAGCGGTGGTGACGTGAAGTCATGTGACCGTGCTGTAGTTCCTTTATAGCCCAACATTAGCCTCCTTTAGCTTAGCGGTGGTGACGGGAAGTCATGTGACCGTGCTGTAGTTCCTTTATAGCCCAACATTAGCCTCCTTTAGCTTAGCGGTGGTGACGTGAAGTCATGTGACCGTGCTGTAGTTCCTTTATAGCCCAACATTAGCCGCCTTTAGCTTAGCGGTGGTGACGTGAAGTCATGTGACCGTGCTGTAGTTCCTTTATAGCCCAACATTAGCCTCCTTTAGTTTATTGAACACTCAATTAAACCAAACATTAACCAGAGATAAAATGCTTAAATATCCATTTCATTATTCAGGTTTGAGAACTGCTGCGTTATTCATTCTAATAAATCTAATTTGAAGGGATTAAAAAATTTCTCTCAAACATTACACTACCTTAAACATATTTAACTCAAAGTGATTCGATTTGAATGCAATAAAAGTGTGTGTGATGTCTCCACGGCGAACACAGAGCTGTGAATGGATGCTGAAATAATGGACATGTCTTTGGGTCACAAAATGATCAATAGTTCCTGCACTGCTGTTGGAGGTGTTGTGGAGGGTGTTGTTGTTGGACGTCTCTCTCTGAGGACAGCATATTCCTCTCATCCATATGTTTTTTTATTTCTTATTTTTCCACCCCCTCCCAGAGTCAATATTTGTAGTTACTCAACCCACTCCTCAAATTCAAAGGCTTTATTGTCGTATACACAGTAGTTACAGTGTAGATATGGCAATGTAAATCTAAGGTCCCAGGCTCCTCCAATGCAACATAATATATAATAATATTTAAAACGGACATTTCACTCCTTCTTACTCATTTACGATGTATTTACTATTTAATTCATCTGCATGTAACTATACAGTATATGCCTAAACCATGCACCTTATAGAAAGATATTTATACATTATTTACATTACTACAGCATTGTTCTGTTATGTGAGTTTATTTAAACCTTGTGCTCTTGCTGGTTGAATGCAAACTGTATTTCGTTGTCCTCTGTGCAATGACAATAGTTCTTGAATCTAGTCTAATCTAATAAGACATAAACCATTTTTTGTATTTCTTCCATTAATTGGTATTATGTCACTTAAAGGTCCCATGTCGTGCTTTTCCGGTTCTGACCCATCTCCTTGTTGTTATGAAGGTTTTTCTGCATGTGAACGGTCTGCAGAGTCACAAACCCTCAAAGTACACCCTGTAGCGAGTAAAACTCTAACACAGAGAAGACCTGTCTGTGCTGCCCCAGAACGCCTCGCTGGACATTTCTCTTTTTCTTCCTGGGTACAGTGACCATACCCAAATGGAATCCGTGGAGCTCCTCACACACACACACTCTCTCAGCGGCGAAACTGTGGCGCGCTTACACTGTAGGTTTGCGCGTTTGGGGGTGCGGGTGCCAGTGGAGCCTCACAGATGGGGGTGCTGCAGCCCCTCAGCACCCCCCCTTCCCACGTCCATGGTGCTCAGGCTGAGTTCAGGCTGTGTCTCGCTGTCTCGCAGACTCCACGCAGCAACCAGGAAACCACACCAGTAATCCAGCTCACACTGTCCGCTCCTCACAGCAGCGAGCCTCGCAACGTCCCCCCAACACGGCACCCAGACCCCACGCAGCATTCTCATCTGTCTGTCCTTACTGGTGTCATTTCCTGGTTGCTAACAAACGCCATTGTAAAACATAAACACTGATGTTCCGCTGTAACGGTGGTGGACTCATCAGAGCAGAGTGGGCGAGCTGACCAATCAGAGCACAGTGGGCTCATAGGGGGGGGGGGGGCAGGAGCTCCAACAAGCCGTGTAGGACAGAGAGTGAATACACGCACTATACAGAGATGCTGTGAGAAACCAATGTGAGTTTGGAACATTGAACAATGTAAATCTATTCTAGTAGACCTCAACAATGGAATCATGATCAGTAGAAATGGCCGTGACATGAGACCTTTAAGTATTTGTTGGCGTCATGTTGAAATCTTGAATGTAAGTAAATGATACCCCTCCCCTACTCATCCTGTAAAAATCAAAGTATACAAAAAAAAGATACCAGAAAAATCTACTTAAGTACAGTAATGAAGTATGTATACCTCACCTCTGAATACAATAAGCTAAATGCTGCAGAGAATGCATGCGTCTCTAAAGTCTCTCCTCCTCCCCAGTGTCACATTTCCAGGACATTAAAAAACCCCATCGGTGTTTGTACGACAATAACAATTTGGACTGTACATTTCACAGTTATATCCAATTCGATAGGCCATTCTTAATCTTGCACACTAAAAGTAAAACATATCCCCCGTTTACTTAGTGTTAGCAGTCATTGAGCCCTTCAATAGTGTTTTATATGTCAGATACTGTAGTTTATATCTTCTGTTAAACTTCCACAGTTGTATCTGCTATTTTGAGATGTTTATATTGTGTATTTTAAATGTTCTACTGTTTTTTTGTTTCTAATTATGAGCAAAACTTGTTTTTCATTCTGCTGCAACGAAACAAAATCCCAATTTGGCATTAAATGAATCATTAGGAGTGAAATGTCCATTTATACTGTAAATGATATATATTATGTTGCATTGTTGGAGGAGCCTGGGATTTAAGATTTGAATCACATTTCCATTTCAACACTTGGATCTCGCTTTCATACATTTTGCAGAAGCGAGTCAGAGGTGGGGGGGTTCTGTTTCTCTGCAGTGAGAACGGGTCCGGGCCCGTATCAAGATGGCTTCCCTCAGAACGACTCATTCCCCGTCCTCTCTTTTCTCTTTTCTCCACTCCCACGCTTCACTGGGTAAAAAACCTCTCAACTCCTCTCAACAAAACCCGCTTGTATCTGATCAAATGTTCTGCAGAAACACAACAAAGGTTAGCTGTAAGACCGTGCTGCCCTACAAGAGGCATATCAGTGTGTAGTGTCTCTACTTTAAAGAGTCCTCTCCTGCTGATGTTCAGGTGTATATCAGTATTAGTGTCTCTACTTTAAAGAGTCCTCTCCTGCTGATGTTCAGGTGTATATCAGTATGTAGTGTCTCTACTTTAAAGAGTCCTCTCCAGCTGATGTTCAGGTGTATATCAGTATGTAGTAGGGGTGTAACGGTTCACAAACATTTCGGTTCGGTACGTACCTCGGTTTTTTGGTCACGGTTCGGTTCGGTACGTTTTCGGTACAGCAGAATTTTTTTTCACAAAATAAAACATATATATATATATATTTTTTTTATTATTATTAAACTGTGAATAATGTATTCACTCAAATAAATACAAAATATAATAAAATAAACATTAAGGTTTCATTTCGATGAACTGAAATAATCTGTATTTGAACTTTAATGTAGGCTACTAGTACTCACAAAACATAAACTATTAGTTTTGGGTTTTTTATTTGTTATTAAACTGTGAATCTTCACTAAAAAAAAAATTAAATAAAATAAACATTAAGGTGCAGCTTTTCGATTCACTGAAATAATCTGTATTTGAACTGTACTGTACCTGAGCAGCCAGGTTGACATTAGGACTTGCTTGTCATTGTATTTTCATGTTTTTTTAAAGAAAGATGAACTTGTCCACATTGCTTGCCGAAAGGGCAGATCTGCTGGCACTAACAATGTCTCCTGCTGTGGAGAACACCCTCTCTAGGGACAGAGGCAGCAGATACAGCCAGGTAGCGCTTTGCTAACATGGCAACATAAGGATATTTGGTGTTTGTAACAGCTTTGGCTCGGTCTGAACTCTCTGCGAGTGGTGGAGGCTTACATGCTAGCGGGAGTTGGGTTTGCACTTCAGTCTTTTTTTCTTTTGGTACCGGTGATATTCACGTTCGGGTGATGCCTTTTCAAGAGTGTGCTAGCTTGATGTATTGCCAGCCGCGTAACCAATTTTAGTTGAACAATGCCGACAAACAGCTTTGGTTCGGTCCACCTGTCTTTGTCCTTCATCCTTGTACGTAACTGCGAAACCAAAATGTTCTCAAACCGGAGACTTCAATGATGCTGGAGGATTTTCGAGCTCAACTTTATCTGCGTTCGCCATTAATTTTCGACAGTTCCTCAAATTACTGACTACATTTGAACGCATCCCTCTGACCAGCTCTCATAGTATGCCTCTCATCCAATTAAATGACTTGCTCGCTCTATGACGCGTTGAACCCAATGTGAGCAAATTCCTCTGAATGCTGCGACGCAGCACCTGAGATTACTTCCAAAAAGTTGTTCACGTTCTCAATTTTTTACGTTTAACGTTATATTCGTTCGGTACACTTCGGTACACACCTGTACCGAACCGAAGGGCCCGTACCGAATAATTTCGGTACGGGTACGTGTACCGTTACACCCCTAGTATGTAGTGTCTCTACTTTAAAGAGTTCTCTCCAGCTGATGTTCAGGTGTATATCAGTATGTAGTGTCTCTACTTTAAAGAGTCCTCTCCTGCTGATGTTCAGGTGTATATCAGTATGTAGTGTCTCTACTTTAAAGAGTTCTCTCCAGCTGATGTTCAGGTGTATATCAGTATGTAGTGTCTCTACTTTAAAGAGTCCTCTCCTGCTGATGTTCAGGTGTATATCAGTATGTAGTGTCTCTACTTTAAAGAGTACTCTCCTGCTGATTTTCAGGTGCATATCAGTGTGTAGTGTCCCTACTTTAAAGAGTCCTCTCCTGCTGATGTTCAGGTGTATATCAGTATGTAGTGTCTCTACTTTAAAGAGTTCTCTCCAGCTGATGTTCAGGTGTATATCAGTATGTAGTGTCTCTACTTTAAAGAGTTCTCTCCTGCTGATGTTCAGGTGTATATCAGTATGTAGTGTCTCTACTTTAAAGAGTTCTCTCCAGCTGATGTTCAGATGTATATCAGTATGTAGTGTCTCTACTTTAAAGAGTCCTCTCCTGCTGATGTTCAGGTGTATATCAGTATGTAGTGTCTCTACTTTAAAGAGTCCTCTCCTGCTGATGTTCAGGTGTATATCAGTATGTAGTGTCTCTACTTTAAAGAGTACTCTCCTGCTGATTTTCAGGTGCATATCAGTGTGTAGTGTCTCTACTTTAAAGAGTACTCTCCTGCTGATTTTCAGGTGCATATCAGTGTGTAGTGTCCCTACTTTAAAGAGTCCTCTCCTGCTGATGTTCAGGTGTATATCAGTATGTAGTGTCTCTACTTTAAAGAGTTCTCTCCAGCTGATGTTCAGGTGTATATCAGTATGTAGTGTCTCTACTTTAAAGAGTCCTCTCCAGCTGATGTTCAGGTGTATATCAGTATGTAGTGTCTCTACTTTAAAGAGTCCTCTCCAGCTGATGTTCAGGTGTATATCAGTATGTAGTGTCTCTACTTTAAAGAGTTCTCTCCAGCTGATGTTCAGGTGTATATCAGTATGTAGTGTCTCTACTTTAAAGAGTTCTCTCCAGCTGATGTTCAGGTGTATATCAGTATGTAGTGTCTCTACTTTAAAGAGTCCTCTCCTGCTGATGTTCAGGTGTATATCAGTGTGTAGTGTCTCTACTTTAAAGAGTCCTCTCCTGCTGATGTTCAGGTGTATATCAGTCTGTAGTGTCTCTACTTTAAAGAGTCCTCTCCTGCTGATGGTCAGGTGTATATCAGTCTGTAGTGTCTCTACTTTAAAGAGTCCTCTCCTGCTGATGTTCAGGTGTATATCAGTGTGTAGTGTCTCTACTTTAAAGAGTCCTCTCCTGCTGATGTTCAGGTGTATATCAGTATGTAGTGTTTCTACTTTAAAGAGTCCTCTCCTGCTGATGTTCAGGTGTATATCAGTATGTAGTGTCTCTACTTTAAAGAGTCCTCTCCAGCTGATGTTCAGGTGTATATCAGTATGTAGTGTCTCTACTTTAAAGAGTCCTCTCCTGCTGATGTTCAGCTGTATATCAGTATGTAGTGTTTCTACTTTAAAGAGTCCTCTCCTGCTGATGTTCAGGTGTATATCAGTATGTAGTGTCTCTACTTTAAAGAGTTCTCTCCAGCTGATGTTCAGGTGTATATCAGTATGTAGTGTCTCTACTTTAAAGAGTCCTCTCCTGCTGATGTTCAGGTGTATATCAGTGTGTAGTGTCTCTAGTGCTGGGGGGAAACGATTATTTTGAAAACGATTAATCGGGCGATTATTTGATCGATTAGTCGACTAATCGAACGATTATTTTTCTGTTGTTCAATTCATAAAAAACGTAATGTAAAAAAAAAATTTTTCACGATACTGTGTCTCAGGGGATCTTAATATTTAAGAACCTATTAATGTGTTATACCAGATTAACGGAAATAATCTCAGCTAACTGACGATACAAACCATGTTTACCAAAACAAAACACAAGTCTCATAAGAAGCATCTAAATGACCCCTGAGCGAAAAATGCTAACGGACATTGGCACAGATCTCAAGATAAAAGTACCCTTATTACTTATCGTAGCACAAGATATCCGATTAAAGCTGAGACTCCACAGATTATGTAGGTACATAGTATCATCACTGAGTGATCCGGACTCGCGACAGGGGAAGCAAATACAGTCATCACAACACGTACCTTCACAGAGCTTCTAGGGAGATCGTCTCACCGCCGTAGCTGTCAATCTGATCAAAATACGTGTTCAATGGCATTCAAATGAGAAAAAACGCGGCTGAATCGGTTAATCCATAGGTTTTTAACGTCTATGTATAAAAAAATTATTGAATTTATAATCCATAATTCCATTTTAAATCGGAGAGCAAATGCTAGCTGCTAATGGTTGCCACCACAGCTAGCTGCTGCTTCCGGTCAAGCAGCAGTCTCAGTGAGATATACATATATAAATATCTTTGCGTTTTGGACTAACTTTAAAATATTCCCATGCTTTTGAAGACCTAGGGCGAGATGTTTTCGTTTGAGGGCTTCGTGCGCAATCCTGTGAGGAGGAGTTGGTAGCCGTTTCAGTCTCCATTGTGTTAGAAGTGCGATTGCGAACTGCTTGTTGCTTTGGGTGACCCACGTGTGTGTGTGGCGTCATACAGTCTATGGTGGCGACGCGTCGACGCGGAAATATGTCGTCGACGATATTTTGAAGTCGACGCGTCGCTACAGCACTAAGTGTCTCTACTTTAAAGAGTCCTCTCCTGCTGATGTTCAGGTGTATATCAGTCTGTAGTGTCTCTACTTTAAAGAGTCCTCTCCTGCTGATGTTCAGGTGTATATCAGTATGTAGTGTCTCTACTTTAAAGAGTCCTCTCCTGTTGATGTTCAGGTGTATATCAGTATGTAGTGTCTCTACTTTAAAGAGTTCTCTCCTGCTGATGTTCAGGTGTATATCAGTGTGTGGTGTCTCTACTTTAAAGAGTCCTCTCCTGCTGATGTTCAGGTGTATATCAGTGTGTAGTGTCTCTACTTTAAAGAGTCCTCTCCTGCTGATGTTCAGGTGTATATCAGTGTGTAGTGTCTCTACTTTAAAGAGTCCTCTCCTGCTGATGTTCAGGTGTATATCAGTATGTAGTGTCTCTACTTTAAAGAGTCCTCTCCTGCTGATGTTCAGGTGTATATCAGTGTGTAGTGTCTCTTCTTTAAAGAGTCCTCTCCTGCTGATGTTCAGGTGTATATCAGTGTGTAGTGTCTCTACTTTAAAGAGTCCTCTCCTGCTGATGTTCAGGTGTATATCAGTGTGTAGTGTCTCTACTTTAAAGAGTACTCTCCTGCTGATGTTCAGGTGTATATCAGTAGTGTCTCTACTTTAAAGAGTCCTCTCCTGCTGATGTTCAGGTGTATATCAGTGTGTAGTGTCTCTACTTTAAAGAGTCCTCTCCTCTCTGGTAATCCTGTAATGAATGTCTCTCTCCATGGTGCTGAAATCATCCTGAAACTGGGAAACAGTGGCTTTGAAGATGACCTTGAGGAATAGTCCTCACTGCTTCATGTACAAAAATGGGGTTTTCTTTGGATTATTATTTTGACATTTCTCCAGAAGTCCTACAGTAGGAAGGAAGGCAGATTTCTTGTCAATTCAAATAATGCAAAAAAAATATACAGAAATATCGTTTTATTAATTGTAATGATCTGGTTGATTCACTTCACTGCAACCTATGGTTTACATCAAGCATATTAAACAATGCAAACCATTACAAGGCTATGCTGTTGCAAGAAAGCAAAGACAACCATTGATATAATTAGATCACATTCACCCAAACACAGAGTGCTTATTTGGGTTTCTATACATCCTTTTAAAACGACTTGGATGCGTGTGTGTTATTGTCTTCTATATGTACATGCAAGTGCTCTTCAGAGGCTTCTGGGCTGCAGCACTCTGGCTGGCCGAGGTTCATTGTTCACACACTGGCTTCATGCAGTATTGACTGAAATGTAAAATGAGACGCGCATGGCTGAGCTCCGTCAATGAGAGGCTGAAGCTCTGCAGAGAGGAGGAGGAGCTGTGGAGCTTCCTCTACTGTCACTGTGAACACACACACATACACACACACACACACAAACACACACACACAGACACACACACACACACACACACACACACACACAGACACACACACACACACACACACACACACACACACACACACACACACACACACACACAGACACACACACACACCCACTCACACACATACACACACACACACAACACACACACACACACAGACACACACACACACACACAGACACACACACACACCACTCACACACACACACACAGACACCCACACACACACACACACCCAAACACACTCACACACACACCCACAGACACACACACACAGACGCACACACAGACACACACGAACAGACGCACACACACACAAACACACACACTCACCACACACACACACACACACACACACACACACACAAACAGACGCACAAGCACACACACAAACACACTCACACACACACCCACAGCACACACAGACACACACACAGACACACACGAACAGACGCACACACACACAAACACACTCACACACACACACACACACACACACACACGAACAGACACACAGACGCACACACAGACACACACGAACAGACACAAACACACTCACACACACACACACAGACACACACACGCACACACAGACACACACGCACACGAACAGATGCACAAGCACACACACAAACACACTCACACACACACGCACACACAGACACACACACGCACACACAGGCACACACAAAAACAGACACATGGACACGCACACACACACAAACACACACACGTACACACACACAGACACGCACACACACAGACACACGCACACACACACACACAGACACACACACGCACACACACACACGGACACACGCACACACACACAGACACACACACACAGAGAGAGAGAAACAGTAGGGGTGAGAGAAAGAGATTAGATGTGAAGAGCATGGGAAATAATAGAGAAGATGAAACAAGGAGGGAGGAGGGGAAATGAAAAGAGAGGAAGCAAGGCAGTAGTAAGGAGGAGGAAAAGACACAAAAGAGGAGAGAAGTCAAGGAAAGAACACAAGAGGAAACAAGGAGGAAGGAAAGAACATGAGAGGAAACAAGGGGGTAGGAAAGAACAGGGGAGGAAACAAGGGGGGAGGAAAGGAAAGTAGGGAGGGTGATGAAAAGGAAAAAAGAAAGAAGAGAGGAGGAAGGAGTGGAATGAGAGGAGTCGAAACTAGGGAGAAAAGGAAACAAGGAGGGATTCAGAATATACAGATATTTACTCAAGTCAGATTTAAAGGCAGGACTTGTCACAGAGTATTTTCGGATGTTTTCGACACTACTTTTGCTTAAAAGATCCACTTCATTCATGTGTTAGTGCTGTAAGGGTGAAATGTTTGACAGGAAATGCTTTCATTTTGAAGTGCAAGGTGTCCTGCTCTCGCTCTTTACCTGTTATGTTTTGAAATGATACGAGTATGTCGAGTGCGTTTTCCCCGTCTTCTACCGATCTTGTTGGAAACTGTTATATTAATATAAAGTAAAAACGTTCTGTTCGGACTCGCTTCGTTCTTCATTCGAAGCTTCTATTATACAACAAGGACATCCCTGTGTGTGTGTGTGTTGTGTGTGTGTTGTGTGTGTGTGTGTGTGTGTGTGTGTGTGTGTGTGTGTGTGTGTGTGTGTGTGTGTGTGTGTGTGTGTGTGTGTGTGTGTGTGTGTGTGTGTGTGTGTGTGTGTGTGTGTGTGTGTGTGTGTGTGTGTGTGTGTGTGTGTGTGTGTGTGTGTGGGGGGGGAGAGTGCTGCCGCAGACCTCCCTCTAATGAGGAGCGAGGTGGAGGGGGGGGGGTCGGATGCCAGAGTGCGGGTTAATCCTGTAATTGGGAGCAAAGGGAGACGGGTTGCCAGGTTGTGATGGCTTCCAGAAGGGAACGTTTAAGAGGGACATCTGTTCCTGCTGCTCTTCCTCTCCTCGTCTTCTTCACACACAAACATGACAGCGAGACCCCCAAAAGAGTCGAGTGTTACACCACCTGCTCCTCGACTGGACAGAAAGACAGGGTCTGGTTGGAGAAACATAACATATTTATATTTAGAGGGTCTCTTAGATTGAAAAGGGTTCATCTTGCCAAGGATTTTGTGTAAATTAAAGCCAGTTTGCAAGTCAGTTATTATCAGCCCAACATGCCATATTTATGATAACTATATTATAAATATACTATAGACTTCACGTCTCCACCGCTAAGCTAAAGGTGGCTAATGTTGGGCTACAAAGGAACTACAGCACGGCCACATGACTTCACGTCTCCACCGCTAAGCTAAAGGTGGCTAATGTTGGGCTATAAAGGAACTACAGCACGGTCACATGACTTCACGTCACCACCGCTAAGCTAAAGGTGGCTAATGTTGGACTATAAAGGAACTACAGCACGGTCACATGACTTCACGTCTCCACCGCTAAGCTAAAGGTGGCTAATGTTAGGCTATAAAGGAACTACAGCACGGTCACATGACTTCACGTCACCACCGCTAAGCTAAAGGTGGCTAATGTTGGGCTATAAAGGAACTACAGCACGGTCACATGACTTCACGTCTCCACCGCTAAGCTAAAGGTGGCTAATGTTGGGCTATAAAGGAACTACAGCACGGTCACATGACTTCACGTCTCCACCGCTAAGCTAAAGGTGGCTAATGTTGGGCTATAAAGGAACTACAGCACGGTCACATGACTTCACGTCTCCACCGCTAAGCTAAAGGTGGCTAATGTTGGGCTATAAAGGAACTACAGCACGGTCACATGACTATTCTATTCCCATAGCACTCAGTAGTAATGATTTTATGTGCTTTTTTAATGATAAAATTGTTACTCTTAGAAACAAAATTAATGACCTCTTGCCTTTGACCAGTATAGTGTTATCAACAGCTCCCGGAAACGTAAGTTATAATATTACACTAGATAGTAAACTAGAATGCTTTTCAGCCATAGACCTTGAACAATTAAATTCAATGATTCTCTCTTCTAAACCATCATCATCATCATCATCGACCCAATTCCAACTAAGCTGTTGAAGGAAGTTTTTCCATTAATTAGCACTTATTTATCAAATATTATGAATATGTCTTTATTATCAGGCTATGTTCCACAATCATTCAAAGTAGCAGTGATAAAACCGCTTCTTAAAAAGCACAACCTCGATCCAGAGGTTTTAGCCAACTATAGACCTATTTCTAATCTTCCGTTCCTCTCAAAAATTCTTGAGAAAGCGGTCGCAAAACAGTTGTGTGATTACTTAAAAAACAATGATTTATTTGAAGCTTTTCAGTCTGGCTTTAGAACACATCATAGCACAGAGACAGCTCTGGTTAAAGTCACAAATGACATTCTAATAGCCTCTGACAAGGGACGTGTCTCTATTCTTGTTTTGCTCGATCTCAGTGCTGCATTTGACCATGATATCTTATTGCAAAGACTAGAGCACTTAGTTGGCATACAGGGAACTGCTTTAGACTGGTTTAGGTCCTATCTATCTGAACGCTCTCAGTTTGTACGTGTCAACGATGAATCTTCCACGCAAACCAAAGTTAGCCATGGAGTGCCACAGGGCTCAGTGCTCGGACCTATTTTGTTCACATTATATATGCTTCCGTTAGGCAATATTATAAGGAATCATTCTGTACATTTTCATTGTTATGCGGATGATACTCAACTATATTTATCAATCAAGCCTGATGAAATTAATCATCTAAATAAAATTCAAGACTGCCTCAAGTACTTAAAAACGTGGATGACCTTAAACTTTTTGATGTTAAACACGACCAAAACTGAAGTTATTGTACTTGGCCCGAAGAATCTACGAAACAAATTATCTAAGGATATACTAACTATGGATGGCATTAATTTGGCCTCCAGTGAGACTGTAAGGAATCTTGGTGTTATATTTGATCAGGATTTATCCTTTAACGCCCACATAAAATCAATTTCAAGGACCGCCTACTTCCATCTACGTAACATTGCAAAAATCAGGCATATCTTGCCTCAAAACGATGCAGAGAAACTAGTCCATGCATTTGTTACTTCAAGGCTGGATTATTGTAACTCTTTATTATC
This sequence comes from Gymnodraco acuticeps, assembly GCF_902827175.1. Lineage (NCBI taxonomy): Eukaryota > Metazoa > Chordata > Actinopteri > Perciformes > Bathydraconidae > Gymnodraco > Gymnodraco acuticeps. The sequence goes on from NW_022991516.1 coordinate 26,421, forward strand.
AGGGTGTACCAAGAAGTCAGTCAAGTCGCTTCAGCTGATTCAAAATGCTGCAGCTCGTGTACTAACCAGAGTTAGGAAAAGGGACCACATTACTCCTGTTCTGGCTGCCTTACACTGGCTCCCTATAGAACACAGGATAGAATTTAAAATTCTTCTTCTCGCCTACAAAGCCCTTAATGGGCAGGCGCCATCTTACCTTAAAGAACTCATTATACCCTACTGTCCTACTAGGGCATTGCGTTCCAAGAATGCAGGGTTGTTGGTTGTTCCTAGAGTCTCTAAAAGTACAATGGGAGCCAGAGCCTTTTCTTATCAAGCTCCACATTTGTGGAATCAGCTTCCAGTTTGTGTTCGGGCGGCAGACACCCTATCCGTTTTTAAGAGTGCGCTTCAGACCTTCCTTTTTGATAAAGCTTATAGTTAGGGCTGATTAGATTCAGCCCCTAGTTTTGCTGATATAGGCTTAGTTTGTCGGGGGACATCTTACTTCTTCCTTCTCTCTGTCTATACCTGTGTACTCTCATGTTCCGATTAACCCAGCTTCCCCAAATGTCTTTCTTTTTGGTGTCTGTATACGCCGGGATCCGGAGTCATGGATGATCCTGCGCTCCTCTGTCCTGGATCTTGAGTCGTGGCTGTGGTCCTGGATCATAGGTCCTGGATGGATATCCTCGTGGATTCATCTTCCTATTATACACACATGCATTTCCAAACATTTGGACTACCTATGTTGCAAATGTATTATCTTTTCAATTTACACACGGCATCTATTGCACGTCTGTCCGTCCTGGGAGAGGGATCCCTCCTCTGTTGCTCTCCCTGAGGTTTCTCCCATTTTTCCCTTTAAACTGTGGGTTTTCTTCGGAAGTTTTTCCTTGTACGATGTGAGGGTCTAAGGACAGAGGGTGTCGTATTGTCATACTGATATTTTGTACAAACTGTAAAGTCCACTGAGACAAATGTAACATTTGTGATATTGGGCTATATAAATAAACATTGATTGATTGATTGATGACTTCACGTCACCACCGCTAAGCTAAAGGTGGCTAATGTTGGGCTATAAAGGAACTACAGCACGGTCACATGACTTCACGTCACCACCGCTAAGCTAAAGGTGGCTAATGTTGGGCTATAAAGGAACTACAGCACGGTCACATGACTTCACGTCACCACCGCTAAGCTAAAGGTGGCTAATGTTGGGCTATAAAGGAACTACAGCACGGTCACATGACTTCACGTCACCACCGCTAAGCTAAAGGTGGCTAATGTTGGGCTATAAAGGAACTACAGCACGGTCACATGACTTCACGTCACCACCGCTAAGCTAAAGGTGGCTAATGTTGGACGTGATGACGTTTAGTCGTCTCCTTTAGACACTTGTTAGCAACCGCCGTTTTTAAATTCACCAGTGGGGTATTTACTGATGTATTTTATGTCTTAGAACAAAAATGTTAAGATCTCTTCAACTTGTGTTAACCTCAGACCTCATATCAGGATAACAACAACAACACACACTAAAACGATTAGCTTCCAGACAAGGGGACAGGAAGTGATAAAATGCTGACTCATTTCAGTGTTTGAGGACTCACTCCTGCACCACCTATTGACTACATGAATACAATATCATCATGCATCATGGTCCAGCGAAGGACTACCTCCGATAGATACTCTTCCCTGTTGTTATCCCCCCTCTTCTCCTGTGTGTGTGCTTCAGGATACGCCATCTTGCAGTCCATCATGGAGAAGGCGGGACAAAACAACTGGCAGGTCAGCGCCATCTGCGTGGAAAGCTTCAACGACGCGAGTTACCGCCGGCTGCTGGAGGATCTGGACCGGAGGCAGGAGAAGAAGTTTGTGATCGACCTCGAGGCCGAGCGGCTGCAGAACATGCTGGAACAGGTGAAGCTACCTTAACACTGCATTTAGATTTGAGCGTTTGGGTATTTTAACAGGTTTGAAAGTGGATTTGTGTTTCAGGGATCATCACTTTGCTTTACCTCCAAATCAACTTCATTCAGGCCGTGATGGACAATTACACATTCCTTTTGTTACTTCAAGTATATTTAGATTCTTATACTTTCTGATGTTTTTGTCACCACTGTTGCTTAAAAAATCCACTTGCATTCATGTGTGTGTGTGTGTGTGTGTGGGTCTGTGTGGGTGGGTCCGTGTGTGTGTGGGTGGGTCCGTGTATTTGTGTGTTTGTCCATGTGTGTGTCCATGTGTGTGTGTGTGTGGGTGGGTCCGTGTGTGTGTCCGTGTGTGTGTGGGTGGGTCCGTGTGCGTGTATTTGTGTGTTTGTCCATGTGTGTGTGTGTGTGGGTGGGTCCGTGTGTGTGTCCGTGTGTGTGTGGGTGGGTCCGTGTGTGTGTCCGTGTGTGTGTGGGTGGGTCCGTGTGCGTGTATTTGTCCATGTGTGTGTGTGTGTCTGTGTGTGTGTGTGCGTGTGCGCGCGTGTGTGTGTGTGTTTGAAATGAGTGAAAGTAATGGAATTACTTTGGTAGTAATTCCAGTAAACTGCTCTTTCAATTAGTTTCATTAAAGCATCTGCAGATCAAACTGTGAGCTGATATTTTAATGATCACATTATTAAATATATGTATCCTGAATGGGAATAATGAGTCCTACTGATCCTACACACACCTACACACACCTACACACACATCCAAAGAATCGCCATTAGTTCTTTTTTCCAAACCGTGCAGCTACTGAACAGAAATGTTTTGCTCGTTAGAAAGTGTAAACAGTCTGTCCTGATCTCCGGTGCAGCCATTTGGCACAAACACACTCAGAATGTGATGTTTCTTCCTCCTCCTCCTCATCCTCCTGTTTCCTCGGGGCGACGGGTGTCTCTGTAAATGTTCAATTATTCAGCAAATCTCCTCGCTGACATCTGTCACAGTTACTTCCTTCTTTGCAGATGTGAGTCTTTCTGCTCCTCCCTGCGACAGAATATTCGTATTTATTTATATATATTTTAAAGCACACAACAGATGAGAGCTGTGCGACATTACAGCAATCAGTACGAGTACAACGTGGATAAATCACAGCTCCAGTTCACAGTGAAACGGGTGAGGCGGAAAGATGTTTAAAATAGTCTCCATGTCCCCAGTATGTATCCTTCGTATCCTTCCCTAGTCACCAGTCTCCCTAGATGAAAGGTGTTTCCTCCATAGGAAGCCATGCAGGGACACGGTGGTGGAACTTCTTCAAAAATAAATCAGGTCCACCTGCTGCATTTAAACATGATATTGTAAAATGAATGTAGCCTCAATAAATGCAGGCAGGTACGTCTTCCTATAATATACTGATCTCTGTTTCACTGGAATAAATATCTTCCCTTTGTATCATCATTTATGCCCAAAATGACATTCTTTATAAACCCTTTAATACGGCTAAAGAACCATTTTTGAGGATTTGATGCACAAATTAAATACATGTAAAAGTAGAAGTACTCAGATCTTGAGTAAAAGTAGAAGTACTCAGATCTTGAGTAAAAGTAGAAGTACTCAGATCTTGTACTTAAGTAAAAGTAGAAGTGCTCAGATCTTGAGTAAAAGTAGAAGTACTCAGATCTTGAGTAAAAGTAGAAGTACTCAGATCTTGAGTAAAAGTAGAAGTACTCAGATCTTGTACTTGAGTAAAAGTAGAAGTACTCAGATCTTGTACTTGAGTAAAAGTAGAAGTGCTCAGATCTTGAGTAAAAGTAGAAGTACTCAGATCTTGAGTAAAAGTAGAAGTACTCAGATCTTGTACTTGAGTAAAAGTAGAAGTGCTCAGATCTTGAGTAAAAGTAGAAGTACTCAGATATTGTACTTGAGTAAAAGTAGAAGTACTCAGGTCTTGAGTAAAAATAGAAGTACTCAGATCTTGAGTAAAAATAGAAGTACTCAGGTCTTGTACTTGAGTAAAAGTAGAAGTACTCAGATATTGTACTTGAGTAAAAGCAGAAGTACTCAGATCTTGTACTTGAGTAAAAATAGAAGTACTCTGATCTTGAGTAAAAGTAGAAGTATTCAGATCTTGAGTAAAAGTAGAAGTACTCAGATCTTGAGTAAAAGTAGAAGTACTCAGATCTTGTACTTGAGTAAAAGTAGAAGTACTCAGATTTTGTTCTTGAGTAAAAGTAGAAGTACTCAGAACTTGAGTAAAAGTAGAAGTGCTCAGATCTTGAGTAAAAATAGAAGTACTCAGATCTTGAGTAAAAGTAGAAGTACTCAGATCTTGTACTTGAGTAAAAGTAGAAGTACTCAGATCTTGTACTTGAGTAAAAGTAGAAGTGCTCAGATCTTGAGTAAAAGTAGAAGTACTCAGATCTTGAGTAAAAGTAGAAGTGCTCAGATCTTGAGTAAAAGTAGAAGTACTCAGGTCTTGAGTAAAAATAGAAGTACTCAGATCTTGAGTAAAAATAGAAGTACTCAGGTCTTGTACTTGAGTAAAAGTAGAAGTACTCAGATATTGTACTTGAGTAAAAGCAGAAGTACTCAGATCTTGTACTTGAGTAAAAGTAGAAGTACTCAGATCTTGAATAAAAGTGGAAGTACTCAGATCTTGTACTTGAGTAAAAGTAGAAGTACTCTGATCTTGAGTAAAAGTAGAAGTACTCAGATCTTGAGTAAAAGTAGAAGTACTCAGGTCTTGAGCAAAAATAGAAGTACTCAGATCTTGAGTAAAAATAGAAGTACTCAGATCTTGAGTAAAAGTAGAAGTACTCAGATCTTGTACTTGAGTGAAAGTAGAAGTACTCAGATCTTGTTCTTGAGTAAAAGTAGAAGTACTCAGATCTTGTACTTGAGTAAAAGTAGAAGTACTCAGATCTTGAGTGAAAGTAGAAGTGCTCAGATCTTGAGTAAAAGTAGAAGTGCTCAGATCTTGAGTAAAAGTAGAAGTACTCAGATCTTGTTCTTGAGTAAAAGTAGAAGTACTCAGATCTTGTACTTGAGTAAAAATAGAAGTACTCAGATCTTGAGTAAAAATAGAAGTACTCAGGTCTTGTACTTGAGTAAAAGTAGAAGTACTCAGATATTGTACTTGAGTAAAAGCAGAAGTACTCAGATCTTGTACTTGAGTAAAAGTAGAAGTACTCAGATCTTGAATAAAAGTGGAAGTACTCAGATCTTGTACTTGAGTAAAAGTAGAAGTACTCTGATCTTGAGTAAAAGTAGAAGTACTCAGATCTTGAGTAAAAGTAGAAGTACTCAGGTCTTGAGCAAAAATAGAAGTACTCAGATCTTGAGTAAAAATAGAAGTACTCAGATCTTGTACTTGAGTGAAAGTAGAAGTACTCAGATCTTGTTCTTGAGTAAAAGTAGAAGTACTCAGATCTTGTACTTGAGTAAAAGTAGAAGTACTCAGATCTTGAGTGAAAGTAGAAGTGCTCAGATCTTGAGTAAAAGTAGAAGTGCTCAGATCTTGAGTAAAAGTAGAAGTACTCAGATCTTGTTCTTGAGTAAAAGTAGAAGTACTCAGATCTTGTACTTGAGTAAAAGTAGAAGTACCAGAGTGTAGGAATACTCTGTTACAGTAAAAGTCCTGTATTCAAAATGTTCCTCAAGTGAAAGTAGAAAAGTATTCTCATCAAAATATAGTGAAAGTAGCGACAGTGAAAGTAGTCGTTGTGCAGATTGGTCCATTTCAGAATAATATATATGATATGTTTGATAATGATTGCATGATGTTACAAAGAGCCATTTGGAGGTTCCTACGATTACAGTGTTAGTTAAAACCTAAAAAGAGCATCTAGTGTTTGTTGTAAAGGATCGGATGCTCTCTCTTCTCTGTCAGCTGTTCCGTAGGATAATACTTTAAGGGCGAATCTATAAACCTGCTGCCTGAATCTGCTTTATGAAAGACAGCTGCTCCTATATGTTAATGTACAGACTACATGTAACCCTCCCAACTCCTGCATCTATTTCACCGTGTTTTCATATCTGCATCCTGCCAGCTCCTCCTCTGCAGAGCGAGGGTTTGAATCTGTCATTCGGCCTCATTAGCTGCTTATTTCCAGCCGGTCAGAACATAGCGAGGCTTACGACGAGCCTCCAGATGTTTCTCTGAATGTCAGAGCACGAGATCTGTGAAAACAAACCTGTTTCATTTACAGACGGGAAGCTAATCTGCTGCAGAGTTTAAAGGCACAACGTGAAACTTTTCTGCATTTAAATCAATGTTGTGTTACATTTTTACATATGATAACAACAACGTTCAAACCCTAGAGACATTTTTATCAACTCTAATCAAGAAAACTGTACTTTTTACATCTTCTCTGAGTATTTGTAAGGTTGTCGTTGTCATAAATTGTATTTTTTAACCATTTTAAGCCCAATCTTAGCCAAACTTGGTCTTTTTTCATTTTGAGCAAAGGACTCACATCCCATTCAGCACGTCCTGTAATTATTCACCAATGAAAACATAATGATGCAGTGGCGAGCCGTCAGGGCCCTAGGTCCTCTCAGAGTGCCTAAGATATTCTACAACATAATATATTTTAAAACATTAAAAAAAAAAAAGATATTTTTTAAATATATTTTTCATCAGTTTTACCAAAATAACTTGATTTAATTGCATTTAAAATAACATTTCCAAAGAAATAAATGCTTTGAATCTGCCTATTCAGTTTCTGTTGGAATGTGAAGGGTTAAATGGTGAAGCTAGCAGCTGATTGGACGTCCAGCTGTGAATTCACAGAGGGTTAGTAAATGAACGAGAGAGTAATGTCAAATGACAGTACAATTGACCAATCATATCTTCCCTCTAAATGGGTGGGTTTTATTATCGCGGACTTTATGACAAGTTCCGCCCGCTGTGAAGCTTTTCTTGTTTCCATAGCAACAACAACTTCCTGTCAACAGCGTAAACTCGCCTTCAAAATAAAAACATGCCAAATTACACTTAAGACATACAACTGCAACGAAAGTAACAAACACAATGCAATATCCTTTTCAACTTCAAAGAACACCAATTGGGTTTACAGGTGTTGTTTTGTGTGGTGGAGGGTCGCTTTCATTGATGCGTTTTGCACCCCGGGCCGGCGTTTTGATATTCCGCTGAAGTCTACGCTGTGACGTAATAACTCGAGGGAAGGGGTGGGGGTCAGAGGGCCTAGGTATAAAAGTCACGGCTGGCCACTGTAATTATGAATATATTATATTCCATTTCGGCCAATAAATCCCCTGTAACCTTACAAAAAAATTGGCTTTTAAAATGAATGTCCGAGAAGTTTAAAAGCACTAAATGTCCCCAAATATATCAGCAATGTTAATGTTAAAGCTCTCGTACCTGAATAAACACTAAAGTCAGATCTGTAGCGTTACATTGAATGTCATCATTAACATAAAGGCTTCAGCAGCTGAAGGTTAAATATGAACGTCTTGTCCTGTTTTACAAAGATCACTGGCATTAATACATCCGCTGATTATCATCTCTTATGCATAAAATGACCTTCTGGATAAACCATTCAACATTTTTAGACCTTATTTCAAGCAAACAACGAAAACACACCAAAAAAAAACCCATTGACTTCCAGATGAAGGACAGGAAGTGCTAAAATTATTACAAATGTTTAAGTTTAGGACTCATTCCTGCACCACTCTAGACTAATAGATGTTACACGTCTCAGTAGTGTGTTATTGTTATAATTGTGATACAGATCAATATAATGTGACTGTGTTTGATTTGAAATCTTGCATATCGCAGCTGTGTGTTCATCTTAATTCACGCCCGCATTAACCGGACGTCCAGTAGGGTTTCCAGCAGATGTCAGCTTTCAAAATCAGTTTTTATCAGCAAGTTGCAGCTCTTTGTGTGTGTGTGTGTGTGTGTGTGTGAGTGTGTGTGTGTGTGTGTGTGTGTGTGTGTGTGTGTGTGTGTGTGTGTGTGTGTGTGTGTGTGTTGCGTAGGGGTGTCGAGAAGCATTGGCACATCTCTGAAAGCGTGAAGTGTTTGTTTCCTCTGTGACACGCCGGCTTGTTCATTTGTTTAGACGTCCGATCTTCCATGGATTAAACAACACACACACACACACACACACACACACACACACACGCCTGTCACACGCATCGTTTACTGTAATTAACGTATGCTTGGCTGTAATCCACTCACATTAACGTTGAGTTGTGCTTCGCTTCCTGCAGATCGTCAGCGTGGGGAAACATGTCAAAGGCTACCATTACATCATGGCCAACCTGGTGAGCAGTTCCTTCATTTGTCTGTAGCTTCATTTCTTTCCTGTATTTCTCTCTGTATTTCCAACATTTGGTTCACTCCCAAATGTTCCTGTGCTTTCTGTGTTTATTGTCCAACTGTGTCAAGATGTAAAGGCTGTATTGTCATGTGTAAGATAGCTACAGCATATTTAGGCAATTAAAGGAATAATAATTAAATAAATAAATATCTTGGCAATAATAATAATAATATATAAAATGAATAGTAACACTTGTAAAATAAATACAAAATTGATAATAATAATACAAATAATAATAATTGTTCTGAAACCAGAGCCCAGTCTACTCTGATTGGTTGCTGGCCGGCTCTGTTGTGATTAGTCAACCTCTTAGGCTAAAGGGGTGGGCCACCCCTTTAGCCTATCACGTGCAATGTGTAGGAGTGCTAGCCAATAGGAGCGTGCGTGTTCCGTAGTGATGTCACTGTATTACAGAAGTAAACAAAAGTGTCCAATTAATGTGTCTTTATGTCTTTTTCAATATATGCTACTTTATACTTCTACTCCACTGCATTTCAGAAGCTAATATTGTACTTTTAACTCCACTACATTTATCCGACAGCTTTTTACATATTCAGATTATTAACTAATAAAAAAATAGCCTATCACGTACGTACAATGTGTCTGAGCGCTAGCCAATAGGAGCGCTATCATTACATGGTGATGTCACTGTGTTTACCGGAAGTAAACAGTTCAATGGAGGGCGTTTAAAAAATACTCAAAAAGCATAATAGGGCCTCTTTAAATATATTTTTGAATGTTCTGTGTGTTGGTGTCGAGTGTTCCGTAGTGATGTCACAGTGTTCGTAGTGATGTCACAGTGTTCCGTAGTGATGTCACAGTGTTCCGTAGTGATGTCACCGTGTTCCGTAGTGATGTCACAGTGTTCCGTAGTGATGTCACAGTGTTCGTAGTGATGTCACCGTGTTCAGTAGTGATGTCACAGTGTTCCGTAGTGATGTCACAGTGTTCCGTAGTGATGTCACAGTGTTCCGTAGTGATGTCACAGTGTTCGTAGTGATGTCACAATGTTCGTAGTGATGTCACAGTGTTCGTAGTGATGTCACAGTGTTCGTAGTGATGTCACAGTGTTTGTAGTGATGTCACAGTGTTCCGTAGTGATGTCACAGTGTTCGTAGTGATGTCACAGTGTTCCGTAGTGATGTCACAGTGTTCGTAGTGATGTCACCGTGCTCAGTAGTGATGTTACAGTGTTCCGTAGTGATGTCACAGTGTTCCGTAGTGATGTCACAGTGTTCCGTAGTGATGTTACAGTGTTCGTAGTGATGTCACAGTGTTCCGTAGTGATGTCACAGTGTTCCGTAGTGATGTCACAGTGTTCGTAGCAGTGTTGGGCAAGTTTCTTCCAAAATGTAATACAGTACATATTACTTATTACCGTCTTTTTTAAGTAATAAGTTACATTACAATATTACTCTCTCTGAAATGTAATGAGTTACATTACAATATTACTCTCTCTGAAATGTAATGAGTTACATTACAATATTACTCTCTCTGAAATGTAATGAGTTACATTACAATATTACTCTCTCTGAAATGTAATGAGTTACATTACAATATTACTCTCTCTGAAATGTAATGAGTTACACTACTTTTGAGTTACTTTCACCAAAAGAACCGCAAAATAATGGCTAGGTATTTTAAATGCTAAAATGTAGTTTAGTGCAGCAACTGTGTATGCCCTTAAGGCTACTAAAAACTTGTATTACAAGGCTTAGTTGAATACTCGATTCTGATTGGTCAATTCCGTTGCTAAGGAGGATCAAGAAAGAGAAAGTAAAAGACGGAGGAACGGAGTTTTTAATTTTCTTAGCGGAAACAATACGATCATTTTAAGTCAATAAAATCATTTCAATTAATATTGGGAGTCGATTCCTTGGTTTGTTCAGTATCTGGCCGTGTGATAAGCGGGGGAATGTGCAGCGACTTGGTCATTATGGGGAAAGAGCACCCTTCAGGCTCATCAAGATCAGCCTGACTGATTACGTAAACACCAGGCTTACTAATCTACCGGCACAATTTTTCTCTGGTGTCGGAATGTCTCGTGATGTTTGTAAATTCTTAAAAATCAAAACACCATTTTCATTTCGGGTTAAAACTGCGTTACTGAGAATTGTAACGGGTAGTATATTACCCAAATGTCATTAGTAATGCGTTACATTACTTCGTTGCAGCAAAAATACATTACTGTAACTCCGTTAACACTGTTGGTGATGTCACAGTGTTCCGTAGTGATGTCACAGTGTTCCGTAGTGATGTCAGTGTTGGGTAGTGATGTCACAGTGTTGGGTAGTGATGTCACAGTGTTCCGTAGTGATGTCACAGTGTTCCGTAGTGATGTCACAGTGTTCTGTAGTGATGTCAGTGTTGGGTAGTGATGTCACAGTGTTGGGTAGTGATGTCACAGTGTTCCGTAGTGATGTCACAGTGTTCCGTAGTGATGTCACAGTGTTCCGTAGTGATGTCACAGTGTTGGTAGTGATGTCACAGTGTTGGGTAGTGATGTCACAGTGTTCCGTAGTGATGTCACAGTGTTCCGTAGTGATGTCACAGTGTTGGGTAGTGATGTCACAGTGTTCCGTAGTGATGTCACAGTGTTCCGTAGTGATGTCACAGTGTTCCGTAGTGATGTCACAGTGTTCCGTAGTGATGTCACAGTGTTCCGTAGTGATGTCACAGTGTTCCGTAGTGATGTCACAGTGTTCCGTAGTGATGTCAGTGATGTTCCGGAATGGAAGAATTCCTCTATATATTTTTTCCAGTTTTTCTGTCCCTGGATTCAGTTTTTCTGTGTTTTCTCTCTCGTTTCCTCCTCAGGGTTTTAAGGACATTCATCTGGAGCGCTTCATGCATGGCTTGAACCATTAACAAATTCTAAAATTTAAAAATATTATATTGAAAGTAATACAATTCTTAATTAAACAAAAAAAACAAATTACCCTGTAAAAAAAACATGAAATGACCTTGTTTTAGTTTAAAATGGTGCATAAACACAGGAATTAGGTCTAGGTTGATATAAAGGAAAGGATAAAAGCGTACTGGGGGCTTTTTAAACATAATGTTCTGGAATTGAAGAAGTTATTTGATTTGTTTCCAGTTTTTCTGTCCCTGGATTCAGTTTCTCTCTCTTTTCTCTCCTCAGGGTTTTAAGGACATTAATCTGGAGCGTTTTATGCACGGCGGAGCGAACGTGACGGGCTTCCAGCTGGTGGACTTCAGTAACCCCATGGTCATAAAGCTGATGCAGCGCTGGAACAAACTGGACCAGAGGGAGTACCCCGGCTCCGACGCCCCCCCCAAGGTATGTCTAACAGGTAATGCACTTTGTCTGTTTTTTGGAAGGGGGTTTTGGGGTATTTTAGGGATTAGCATTAGGGCCGATTCAATGATTGGTTTTGGTGTATAATGGTGCATAAACACAGGAATGAATTTGATATAAAGGAGCAACTATCAAACTTTGTGTGAAACCATTATCCAGTTCTTAAAGCAAAAATAATATATGCAAAATAATACAATTCTGAAGAAAAGGACAAATATAATAAAGTGCTTAATGGTACATAAACACAGGGATGAGGTCTAGGTTGATACAAAGGAATACAGCATAATAGGACCTTTTTAAACAAGCAGCTCTTGCATGGTACATTATATTCAAACCGAGTGCAACTATGACTTGATATTAGATGATAAGATCAGCGGACTTCACAGTGCAACAACGTAAAGTATGCATTCAAAGAAAGGTGCATAGTCGTGGGAATTACTGCACATGCTTTCCGTGCTTTAATAATTCCTCTGAGGTGACTGGAGTTGTTGCAACGGCGAGAAAACAGCGGATGCAGCAAAGAAAAGATAACAGCAGGAACAGAACAGTGTCAGATAAGATGAATATAATAATGTGCAAGGTGAGCACACGACACGCTGATACAGAACTGCATTAAAAACTGTCTTAATGCACAAAATAATAAATAGCAAACTGTGATAAAACGTGTGCACACAGCAGCAATCTGCTCCATCTCGTCCAACGCTTTCTTACAGCACAGATGTGACAGATTGACCCACATTGTTCTCCTGCACACGGATTTAAAACGCCACGGTGGTCAGAAAAGCCTCGGAGCAGATCTGTGTCCAACTAAGATTTCTATTTTAAAATCCAGAAGCAGTGGAGTGGAAACGTGTGTGTAGTGTGCCGTGTGTGTGATGGATTCAGGGGGTTCAAATTAAAAGTTTACACCACAGGGCGATATCACATGACTGTGTGTCTGTGTGTGTGTGTGTGTGTGTGTGTGTGTGTGTGTGTGTGTGTGTGTGTGTGTGTGTGTGTGTAACCCCACTCCATTTCTTGATAAATTGCTCTCTCTCTCACTCCTGGAAAATCCACTCAGACTAAATTACTCGGCTCCCCCATTAAGTTTGTCCACAGCGCGGTTTCTTTCTCCTGATATATTAGCAGCAGCGGTGAGTTTGGGCTTTCCCCCGGCAGCTCTCACTTTGTGAAGACAAATGCAATGCCTGCTGTTTGAAAGTAACAGGAATCAGCAGGTAGTGAGCTAATGGGAGATTCCTGTGCTGCATGAACACAACACGCTTATAAACTCTTTCCACCTGTGGTTTCACAAAAATGATCTTTCTATTCAGCTTATGCTTCATCTGCTCTAAGGCGTTTCCATAGGGCCTTATTTTGTGTTGGTTCTTCCTGTTAGAGCGTAATTGCTATTACATTGCATAGCGTTACCGTCTTTATCAACCTTTAACTGCCAGATAAACAGCTTTTAAGCTTTTAATAAGCTATTATTAAATAATAACACTTTAAAAGGAAATAAACTAACCATTTAGATTACCAATATGTGATTAGTTTATCCAAACAGCACATAGTTGGGAATTTACAGCCATGTTTGAGACTTGAGTCTGTGAAAGAAGCCCATTTTCATGTCAATGTTTTTATACTTGCTCTCACTGTGCTCAACCGTAGACACAGGTCCTCACTGCAAGAAATCAAATACTAATTCAAATTTAAATTCAAGAGAGCCAGTAGTTTTGCCATAGCTAGTGTTAACTGTGATGGTTATTTTCGCGTCCAGGAAAGAGAAGCTTAAAAAGGAGACTAAATGGAGTCTCTGAGATGTTTTCAAATTGGTACTTTAATTAATAAAAAGCGTGGTAAAGTCACAAACAGGATATTGTCCGACAGAAAAGCAGCTGCCTCTGGCCCTCGCTAGCAGAGAAAAGAGGCCGAACCCCTCAGGTTTCGTTGTTTATATAGCCTCTCCTGGCTCCTCCCTGGGGGCCGGCTCTCCGACTATTTAATGTCCGTTGTTACACATATCACAGTATACAGACATTGTACATTCAATATATATCTAAACACTCCTTTTCTCCTCCTTAACTTTTTCATGACTTTCCATTCAACACATTCCAAACGCTGTAATCAACACTCCAAAAAAATACAGGAAATCCTTCACAGCAATTCGATTTCCGGTCGCTCCGAATGTTGTGACATGCTACCCACATCTGTAAACGATAACGTACTCAAATAAACTGTACCTTCATTTAATATCCAACAATAATAATATCTCGACGTCTATAGTTGTAGTGTTGAAATCAGTAGGTTTCGGTGTGCAACATCATATCGCTGCTAAATTCACCTCTATAGGAAATGGTATATTAGCCTCATGCTAAATGCTAACCGGAGGTGAAGGATTTTCAGAATAAAAGTCTAACTGGTTGTGCACAAGAACTTCTGGTTTTTTAGTATAAAACAGCATTTAAACTAAAGGTACATTTAAGGTACATTATGCCATCAAAACATTGATTTGAATTTCTAACACTAGATAGTCAAAAGTATCCAGCTAGCTTGATAGATAGGTAGCTAACTCAAGATAGATAACTAGTTAGATTTAAATCGAACATAATCTAGCTTGAAAAGTAGATAGCTGACTTCCGATAGCAAGCATGTTAGGTAGAAAGCTAATGTAAGCTAGCCAGCTTCTTAGATAGCTAATGTTTGCTAGTTAGCTTGTAAAATACATTTCTAACGTTCTTTAGCTAGCTAGATAGCTAACGTTAGCTAAATAGCATCAGTGCTGTCTGACCAATATTTTTGCATTTACACCTGGCATTTCTTTGTGGTTTTACACTTTTGTTTAGTTTTTAAATAAGGCAGGAAACTTACCATTTCAGATTACCAATGTATGATTAGTTCATCCAAATAACACATATTTGGGAATGTAAAGCCATGTTTAAGACTTAAGAAGCTGTGTGAAAGAAGCCAGTTGTCTTAAAAACAATGTTTTACTGCCTGAACAGTAGACACAGGTCTTCATATGCATCCATCCATCTTCTCCCGCTTATCCGTGGTCGGGTCGCGGGGGTAGCAGTTCATAGTTCTTCATATGCAATCAAATAATAATTCAAATTTAAATTACGAGAGCCATAACTAGCTAGATAGCCAATATTATCCAGCTAGCTTGTTATAAGATAGATAACTCGTTAGATTTAAATCGAATGTAATCTAGCTTGTAAAGTAGATAGCTAACTTTCGATAGCATGCATGTTAGGTAGAAAGGCTTACGTGACCTAGCCAGCTTTCACATTGCTAATATTCACTAGTTAGCTTGTAAAATATATTGCTAACGTTCTGTAGTTAGGTAGATAGCTAACGTTCGCTAGCTAAATAGCCGATCAAGATTTTAGCATTTATTTATACCTGGTATTTTTACTCTTTTTGTTGTTGTTTTACATATTTGTTTAATTTTTAAATGGCTGTAAAGTCTGGCTTTCGTCATCTGACTAAACACGGAAAGAATCAATCAAAGAGACACTCATTACTTAATAATCCCTCACGTCTGTATTAGCAGTGTGTATTCAGTCCTGACTTGTATGAGTTTATTCTGCACCTCCAGTGTTTGTGTGTGTTTCTTTAGGCGTGCTTGTCAAACAGTAGCATGGGAATAGAGGGCAGCAGAGCGCCATAATGTCACAGTGAGCGGTCGGATAATGAATAGGATCCACCCCGAGCTGGAGGCAAAGTTAATGAACTCCTGCTAGCCGGGATAATTAATGCCAGACTTCTTCCCGTTCTGGACAAAACACTCGTCTTTCTCCCCATCTTCCTGCCTCTCTGGAGGTGAGCTTTAGGGAAATATGTCTCGTGACAGGTAGTGGGATTCGTCTTGATGCAAATAATCAAGGTCAAATAAAGATTGGGGGAGATTGAAAGTGAGTATGCCCTTTCCTTTTGCAGAAATAATGAGTGAAAGTGCTGCTCCTCTGCAACACGAGGCACTGCAGAAACTCAGCGTGAACTCACATTGTTTTAAGGGGATCTGACCGGCAGATATTGCAGAGCCTGTCCAGCTAAATCAACATTTAATTGGCCTCATACATTTTTCTTAGTGTGTGTGTGTTTATGTACGTGCGTGCGTGCGTGAGTGCGTGTTCTAATAGTGATACATATCGATATAAAGGAAGTGCGTTTGATTTGAAATCTTGCATATTGCAGCTGTGTCTTCATCTCAATTCACGCCCGCATTAACCGGACGTCCAGTAGGATTTTCCAGCAGATGTCAGCTTTCAAAATCAGTTTTTATCAGCAAGACGAAGCTCTTTGTGTGAGGTATTAAATATTAAGTTTGTGTTGTCTTTACCACAGTGTCCGCGGCTCATGCTGTGTGTGTCCAGCTGTTGTTGTGTGTGTGTGTGTGTGTGTGTGTGTGTGTGTGTGTGTGTGTGTGTGTGTGTGTGTGTGTGTGTGTGTGTGTGTGTGTGTGTGTGTGTGTGTGTGTGTGTGTGTGTGTGTGTCTGTTAGTATTGATCTCTTGTCTCTTCCTCTCACCGCTCTGCAGCCATATTGTTCTCCACTGTCTGACTGTCAGGGAATTAGCTCGTCTCTGACATATGTGTGTTTTCTCAACTTGTGTGTGTGTGTGTGTGTGTGTGTGTGTGTGTGTGTGTGTGTGTGTCAGCATTGTATATACACCAAAACAGACTGAACAGCAAGGGAGCTAAAGACTGTAATTTACAAAATCACGTGGTGCTGGGGTTTTGTTTCCACTTAAATAAATCCAATAAGCCTGTGTGGATGAACGCTGTTGGGAGGGTTACTTTAAAAATGTCATCTGTTACAATAACTAGCTACATGTCAGGAGTGTAATCAGTAATAAATATGAGTATAAAATATGAAAGTAACCTGATTACTCTCCGTTAGTTTTGGATTACCTCATTATCAAATATGATGCAAAATAAAAACAAGAGATAATAAACAACAATAAGATGTTTTTGACTTAAGTGAACGTAACAGTATAACCATAGAACATAAGAAACCAATATCTTTGATATAAAAATGTAGTAATCGATTACAGTTTTTCTTTGTATCCTGATGAGAGAGAGAGAGAGAGAGAGAGAGAGAGAGAGAGAGAGAGTATATATATATATATATATATATAGAGATATATATAGAGATATATATATATATATATAGAGATATATATATATATATATAGAGATATATCTAGTCTGCGATCTATATCTCTATTCTCTCAGCTATCTAGAGCTATATCTTAATCTATCCGAGAGATATATATATATATATATATATAGAGTAAAAAATGTAGTAACTTGTAATCTGTTACTCCCTGTTACAGTGTCCTTGTGATGTTCAGTTATTTTCTCTTCTTTGTTCCTCAGTACACGTCAGCGCTGACCTATGATGGGGTGATGGTGATGGCCGAGGCGTTCAGGAACCTCCGCCGGCACAAAGTAGATATTTCCAGACGGGGGAACGCTGGCGATTGTCTCGCTAACCCCGCCGCCCCGTGGAACCAAGGCATCGATATGGAGCGTACCCTCAAACAGGTGAGAGAGAGAGAGAGAGAGGCAAAAGGAAAGATTTCCTCATGATTTGAACTAAACTACTCCTAAAACAACAGACTGACGTTATATGCTGTCTGTTTAGCTTTAAAAAAACAAAACGTTAGATATTTCCTACAGTAGCATGCTTAGGCAGTGAGTTTACTTAAAAGTATTAATTCACAGCTTTTAACTGCAATGTGTTGAGTTGTAATCAATCAATCAAATTATTCAAGGGGCAGGCTTTAATACTTAACCAATTCCATCCTGTTTTAATTCCTGTAACATGACCGTTTTTCCAAATCCTGCTAAAAGACATTAAAAAGTCCTTTAATCCTAGATATATTCTTAAGGTGATAGTAGGGTGAATTTGTAATTTTCTCAATGTGACTGTACTTTAAATTATTGTCAGAGTCCATAAACACACCTAGATTTCTGGCTTTTCCCATTGTTTTTAACCGAATTAAGCTCAGCACTGACTTTATTCGTTCATTCTTGGCTCCAAAAACAATTACCTAAATGGTATCTTTGTCTAATTGAAGAAAGTTCTGGCACATCCAGTCATTGATTGGTTTAATGCACTTACTCAGTGCTTGTTATGTAAATGCATGTGTCGTCTGCATAGCTATGGTAACTTATTCTGATGTTTTCCATTATCTGAATCAGTTGTAGCAAGTAGATGTTAAAGAGAAGAGGCCCCAGGATAGAGCCTTGAGGAACCCCACATATCATTATTATCAACTCAGATGTGTAGATACCTACAGGAACAATGTTTTTCCTTTCCTTTAAGTAGGATTCAAAGGAGTCCCACACAGTTTTCCAGTAGATATAGTAATATGTTGTGGTCAATATGCACTGGTGTACTTTAGTGTAATTCATTCGAACAGTATCAGTCCAATCTATGTTTTCTTTCAAACAGAAAGAGCTCAACATCTCCTGAAATCCATTTTTGTTACCCCTTCCTTTATTTACATAACAAACATACTTATGTTAAGCCAAACCAAGACGTTTCTCTAATCTAACCAAGCACTTTTGTTTTTGTTTTGGTCCACTTTACCTCACAATAAACAGCTTAAATCAGAAGAAAATACGTAATTGAGGATGCAGTTATTACAGCTTTGTCTCCTAAGTAATTACATGTCCATACAACAAAATTGCATTGTCAATAATGCATTAAAGCCACAATTATTTTGTCCTGCCACCTTTGATTGCCCCGTTTATATGTTTTGTGCATGGAGCAACACGTCTAAGTGTAATTATCCCTGTACACTGGATGCGTAAAAGCCCATTATTGAGTTTAGTTTACCTTTAATATAATAATAATAATAATAATTGGGAGGGATGGGCACCACGGCAGGGCAGGAGGTGAACTGGGACCTCTCCAAGTAGCAGTCCACACTCCATATTTAGGTCTGGTCGGGGGACTTGAACCGGCGACCCTGCAGCTCACAGTCCAAGCCCTTACTGACTGAGCCACTCAGTCATTAGTCACTGAGCCACCTGCGTTTTTGCAGAATCACTGTAGTTCGGTCTATCACTCTCAAACAGACTTGACATTTCTAGCTTTAAATATCATACCATCATATCATTATTTCCTGTTCTCCTTTTACAATACAATATAATACAAAGGGGCTTTATTGGCATGACCAAATTTTAAACATATTGCCAAAGCATTCAGCACAAGGCGTTATAACAGAACAAAACTAAAATCAACACTAAACGTATATGTCAACAATAGATGTGGCACAACAGCATAGCACAATGCAACATACTGTGTATGCCAACAACTCGTACTGAATGTCTTTTAACACTTTGTGAAAAGCTTGTTTGTTCCCCTTTGAAGGATGTGCTGCAGTATTTCCTTCACCCTTTCCATGCAGTAAATGAATACTGTTTGTTATTCCTGTGCTGTCCTCAGGTCCGGCTGCAGGGATTAACAGGTAATGTCCAGTTTGACCACTATGGCCGCAGGGTCAACTACACAATGGACGTGTTTGAGCTGAAGAATAATGGACCGCGACGGGTAAAGAACCACAACACACTGCCTACATTTCTGATATGGATTTATATGTGTCCAGTCTGTATATTTTAACATATGCAATATATTCCTTTTGCTGTTATGTGAAACGTTTGAAGGCTGGGGCGACAACTGAATATATAGGATGGATTCTGAGAGAGAGAGAGAGAGAGAGAGAGAGAGAGAGAGAGAGAGAGAGAGAGAGAGAGATAGAGAGAGAGATAGAGAGAGAGAGAGAGTAGATAGAGATAGAGAGATAGAGAGAGGTACGTAGTCATAGAGATCTGAGAGCGAGCTAGAGCTCTTCGCGCTAGAGCTCTCTCCTCGCCTCGCGCCTCTCTCTCTTGCGATCGCCGTGTCTCTGCTCTCTCTCTCGATAGTCGTCTCTCTTCTCTTCAAGATGAATATCATCTTCCCAGATGAACCATCAATCAGACGCTGCTTTGGCCTGTCTTGGCATAGCGAGGGTCCTGTCACAGTGTGTGTGTGTGTGTTCCCGTATTTTCCATGTTCCTCAATCATCCCAATGCCCCTACACACAGCTCTCCATTCCCGCCGGCTGCCCACCTTGTTAGTTGACTTATAGCGGCTTGTAGTTGCTGTCAAAGCTCTTTGTCTATTAAAATATCCATCACTTTGACACTGGATTGGTTTATAGAGTGGTGCAGAAATGAGTCCTAAAACCCAAATTGAGTCAGTATTTTAGCACTTCCTGTTAGCTTGTCTGGAGGTCAATGGTTTTCTGAACATGTTTTTGAATGTAAGCCTAAAATAAGGTCTGTGGTTAACACAAGCTGAAGAGATATTTGTCCTATGATATAAAACACGTCCTTAAATACCCAACTGGTGGATTTAAAAAAACTGTGGTTGCTAACAAGTGTCTAAATGAGACGACTAAATGTCATCACGGGCAACATTAGCCGCCTTTAGCTTAGCGGTGGTGATGTGAAGTCATGTGACCGTGCTGTAGTTCCTTTATAGCCCAACATTAGCCGCCTCTAGCTTAGCGGTGGTGACGTGAAGTCATGTGACCGTGCTGTAGTTCCTTTATAGCCCAACATTAGCCGCCTTTAGCTTAGCGGTGGTGACGTGAAGTCATGTGACCGTGCTGTAGTTCCTTTATAGCCCAACATTAGCCTCCTTTAGCTTAGCGGTGGTGACGTGAAGTCATGTGACCGTGCTGTAGTTCCTTTATAGCCCAACATTAGCCTCCTTTAGCTTAGCGGAGGTGACGTGAAGTCATGTGACCGTGCTGTAGTTCCTTTATAGCCCAACATTAGCCTCCTTTAGCTTAGCGGTGGTGACGTGAAGTCATGTGACCGTGCTGCAGTTCCTTTATAGCCCAACATTAGCCTCCTTTAGCTTAGCGGTGGAGACGTGAAGTCATATGACCGTGCTGTAGTTCCTTTATAGCCCAACATTAGCCTCCTTTAGTTTAGCGGTGGTGACGTGAAGTCATGTGACCGTGCTGTAGTTCCTTTATAGCCCAACATTAGCCTCCTTTAGCTTAGCGGTGGAGACGTGAAGTCATGTGACCGTGCTGCAGTTCCTTTATAGCCCAACATTAGCCTCCTTTAGCTTAGCGGTGGAGACGTGAAGTCATGTGACCGTGCTGTAGTTCCTTTATAGCCCAACATTAGCCTCCTTTAGCTTAGCGGTGGTGACGTGAAGTCATGTGACCGTGCTGCAGTTCCTTTATAGCCCAACATTAGCCTCCTTTAGCTTAGCGGTGGAGACGTGAAGTCATGTGACCGTGCTGTAGTTCCTTTATAGCCCAACATTAGCCTCCTTTAGCTTAGCGGTGGTGACGTGAAGTCATGTGACCGTGCTGTAGTTCCTTTATAGCCCAACATTAGCCTCCTTTAGCTTAGCGGTGGAGACGTGAAGTCATGTGACCGTGCTGTAGTTCCTTTATAACCCAACATTAGCTCTTTAATCTTTAATTATAAAGGAGTGTTAGTATGTAGAGATTATCCCGCTGAACAAACATTTAAGTATCATAAACGTTGAGGTTATTTACTGCCTAATCGGAAGTCCTATGGAAAAATCCCATTGTCTTTTCTGTCGAGGGAACCAGAGAGATTCTAACTTTAAAAAGACATCATCCCTGCACCACTTTATAAAAAAATCACATTTTGTCGTGCATGTAGCTGCTCTCTACAGACGGAGGATGCAAATGCTGTGACCGCGACATATCATGTCTGTCAGTTCCAGTCGGTCAGTTTGACCCTGAAGGACTGAAGACGACAGATCTGTCAGGAGAACATGAAATGGCTTTCGGAGAAAAGAAGCAGCACAACATTGGGCTTAAAATTGGAATATTGCATGAGAACGGGGGAATGAGTCAATGTTAAGACTTATTGTTTTAAAGTTGAATCACAGCTTGATGAATGCTTGATTTGAAATGACAACAACATGAGCATGAAAGTGCTATTTTGAAACCACTGTTTGAGAAAATAATGTTGAATCTACCTGCTGTGACCAAGGCTTTTATGTTTAACATTCTTTTCATTTTCAACACAATTCAAAGACCTTCACTGGAAACAGAACGTACCAAACACAGATGTATAATATGATATTGAATGGATTTTCAGTCAACATTAATTTGACAAACCATGCAATACAATAGGTCCAATTCAGGGAAAACATTACTGGATCTTCTCCAAGTTTAATCAAAATCAGGCCATAGATTTTCTTTAATCCTGCTAACAAATCATCAGGAACACATGTCATATTTTATGAAGAAATATTGACATTGATCAAGACTCATCATAGAATAAAACCACACATTTTGACACTTACTACTTTGATTGTAGTAAAAATACAAGACTCTTTTTGTGACACATATATATTTTTTTCTCATAAATGTTGGATTTTTCTTGACATACCACAACGTTAGCATCGAAGAGTTGCAGTAGAGAAATAAATAGTTCAGGTGTCAGAGAAGCAACAGCAATACGAGTGAAACACAGAATAGAACAGGTAAGAGTTCACACAGGGATAATGCAACAAATACATGTAAGATGCTAGACCATTTTGACTTACCAACACTTATAACGATATATCGACATAGAGCTTTTCCTCCATGTTCTTTGACATCAAAATGATGTCATGCAAAGAGCTCCATTTCTTGTTAACACATCAGGGATTGCATCAAAACAAGTTGTGCATGCTGCATTATACAATATGTTCGCATGCACACATGAACAACACACACACATACACAATCTAACGTCTTGATTTCCCTGTAGATCGGCTACTGGAACGATGCCGACAAACTGGTTCTGATCCAGGACTCTCCGCTGCATCCTAACGACACGTCTGGCATCGAAAACCGAACCGTTGTAGTGACCACCATCATGGTAAGAGACCGGCAAACAAAACACACACACACACACACACACACACACATGCAGACCTGTTCGTAGGAATATGTAACGCGAGGAGACTTTACGTAAGGGATAATATGCAGCGATTATCCCACTTATTACACAGCTGTGTACTAAATAAACCACCGACTTGACTCACAATATTGATTTAAAAATTCCCTTTAGTGTTTACTACCTGTCTGTCTTCTTCTGCTGTTCCCTTTAGTGTTTACTTCCTGTCTGTCTTCTTCTGCTGTTCCCTTTAGTGTTTACTTCCTGTCTGTCTTCTTCTGCTGTTCCCTTTAGTGTTTACTACCTGTCTGTCTTCTTCTGCTGTTCCCTTGAGTGTTTACTTCCTGTCTGTCTTCTTCTGCTGTTCCCTTTAGTGTTTACTTCCTGTCTGTCTTCTTCTGCTGTTCCCTTTAGTGTTTACTTCCTGTTTGTCTTATTCTGCTGTTCCCTTTAGTGTTTACTTCCTGTCTGTCTTCTTCTGCTGTTCCCTTTAGTGTTTACTTCCTGTCTGTCTTCTTCTGCTGTTCCCTTTAGTGTTTACTTCCTGTCTGTCTTCTTCTGCTGTTCCCTTTAGTGTTTACTTCCTGTCTGTCTTCTTCTGCTGTTCCCTTTATTGTTTACTTCCTGTCTGTCTTCTTCTGCTGTTCCTTTTAGTGTTTACTTCCTGTCTGTCTTCTTCTGCTGTTCCTTTTAGTGTTTACTTCCTGTCTGTCTTCTTCTGCTGTTCCCTTTAGTGTTTAATTCCTTTCTGTCTCCTTCTGCTGTTCCCTTTAGTGTTTACTTCCTGTCTGTCTTCTTCTGCTGTTCCCTTTAGTGTTTACTTCCTGTTTCATACTGCTGGTCCCTTTAGTGTTTACTTCCTGTCTGTCTTGTTCTGATGTTCCCTTTAGTGTTTACTTCCTGTCTGTCTTCTTCTGCTGTTCCCTTTAGTGTTTACTTCCTGTCTGTCTTCTTCTGTTCCCTTTAGTGTTTACTTCCTGTCTGTCTTCTTCTGCTGTTCCCTTTAGTGTTTACTTCCTGTCTGTCTTCTTCTGCTGTTCCCTTTAGTGTTTACTTCCTGTCTGTCTTCTTCTGCTGTTCCCTTTAGTGTTTACTTCCTGTTTTCTACTGCTGTTCCCTTTAGTGTTTACTTCCTGTCTGTCTTGTTCTGTTCCCTTTAGTGTTTACTTCCTGTCTGTCTTGTTCTGTTCCCTTTAGTGTTTACTTCCTGTCTGTCTTCTTCTGCTGTTCCCTTTAGTGTTTACTTCCTGGCTGTCTTGTTCTGCTGTTCCCTTTAGTGTTTACTTCCTGTCTGTCTTCTTCTGTTTCCTTTAGTGTTTACTTCCTGTCTGTCTTCTTCTGCCTGTTCCCTTTAGTGTTTACTTCCTGTCTGTCTTGTTCTGCTGTTCCCTTTAGTGTTTACTTCCTGTCTGTCTTCTTCTGCTGTTCCCTTTAGTGTTTACTTCCTGTCTGTCTTGTTCTGCTGTTCCCTTTAGTGTTTACTTCCTGTCTGTCTTCTTCTGCTGTTCCCTTTAGTGTTTACTTCCTGGCTGTCTTGTTCTGCTGTTCCCTTTAGTGTTTACTTCCTGTCTGTCTTCTTCTGTTCCCTTTAGTGTTTACTTCCTGTCTGTCTTCTTCTGCCTGTTCCCTTTAGTGTTTACTTCCTGTCTGTCTTCTTCTTCTGTTCCCTTTAGTGTTTACTTCCTGTCTGTCTTGTTCTGCTGTTCCCTTTAGTGTTTACTTCCTGGCTGTCTTGTTCTGCTGTTCCCTTTAGTGTTTACTTCCTTTCTGTCTTCTTCTGCTGTTCCCTTTAGTGTTTACTTCCTTTCTGTCTCCTTCTGCTGTTCCCTTTAGTGTTTACTTCCTCTCTGAAAATATATTGTAATTTATTTTTTTGGCCACAGCTGGTGTTAAATTGACCGGACTGATATGACTGCACATAGTCCCTTGATCCTCCTTAGCAACGGCCTGTTCTCCTTAGCAACAGTCTGCGAGCGAAAAATAGCAGAGCCCCAGAATGTCCAAATTGACCAATCAGCATTGAGCATTCAACTAAGCCGTGTAATAATACCTAGTAAATCTTATAAGCAGTATAAGCAGAGTCAAGATTTCAGTGGCTATACATCACACATCCTTCTTCTTAAATCTTTATTTACAACCTGACATAATATGGTGTTCACCGGCCTCTTGTAAAGTACCTCCGTTTTTAATGAGGTACTTTACAAGTATTACTTTGAATTTGCAAGTGTTCCTCTGTTACGCCTTTTCCTGATTAACCTTGAATTCCTAGGTAATTCTTATTTTGACGCAGCATTTTATCATTGATGCAAACATGCTATACTTTTACATTTTAAAAACAAAACTGCTTTGGGATTTAAGGCATGTTTCTTTGCTTGGATTTACTTGTACTGCCAGTAGAGGAATTAGTTTGTATTTTGAGCAAAGTTCATGTATGGTAGACCAATTTAAAAACCAAACAGTAAAATATTTTGTTTAGTTACCAGCCTTCAACTGGGAGCAATCCATAAGAAAATACCAATTATCCATCAATAGATGCCCCAATATACCAGAATTAAAGAGCAGCTACGATAGGGACATTTGTGTTTTGGATATCCCACATAACTCCTTGAACATCACATTGATTACATCCTAGGAAATATGCAAATATTTAATATAAGGCCCTTGTAGTGCTATGACTGACAAATGTGCAGGGGTTAAACATGCTTTGTGACAACATAATCAGAAAAGAGACTCTTAAAGAAATGGGCTTTTCTTGTTATAACCTCAATAGAAACTACTCCAGAATCAACTACCGTCACTTACATTCTCTTTTATCGCACCAATAAACATCTCGCTGAGCAGTCACACAGCTGCTGTTACTGCGGTCCCTATTGCACGGATAAAAGACTTCATAAAACACAGCTTCAGAATCAGAGCATTTTTACACATGACAGGAAATGAATGGTATTTGCATGGTCTATATGTGGCTGTAGCAGTGACTCTGACATGCAGGAAAACAGGCAGATTTTGAGCTGATTGCAGGAGGGAAGGAGGTGAAAATGGAGAGTCACAGCTCAGCACAATCCTCCCTCTTTTCAGCCCCTGATGAGGAACCCCATTTTAAGAAACTGAGCCCCAGTTGGACGCAAGCAGGATTTGAAAAGCCCCTTAATGGCAGTGATGGAAACAACAACCCCTCACCCCCCGCCCGAGCCAAAATGAAGCCCTAAAGACACGGGGCGAGAGGAGACACACTGCAACATTGTTAATGGAGAAAGTGAACGAGAAATGGAGCAACTCAGAGCCGTAATGGAGCTGCTCGAGAGGAAAATGAAATGGAGGGAGGAAGACACTGTCTTTTTTAAGGACGGTGCTCACGGATGGACACCCATTGAGGCTCTCTGACAGCACAGTATCTGTTCACTAAACCAGCTCCACTGCACCTGTTTGTGTGTGTTAGAGTCATGCATTGTCTGCTTGTGTGGCTTGAAACCCATTCAGATTTGAAGTATTTTTGCAAAGAAGCCTAGAATATTCACCTTATGACGCACCGGCCCTTTTACCACTTATGGTTCAAACGTAAAAGTGTCAGTTCTTCCAGTTTTTATTTGGGATCATTCACCGCTACAATTTAACTATGGAATTGTTTTACAGGACCACATCAAGCCTCTGTTAGTGGTTGTACTGTAGGATGACATGAAAATGGCCCAAAATCAGCCGGTCGTACTGCATAAAGCTCATGTGGACAATTTATATAAACTCTCACTGCCA
Source organism: Gymnodraco acuticeps (assembly GCF_902827175.1). Lineage (NCBI taxonomy): Eukaryota > Metazoa > Chordata > Actinopteri > Perciformes > Bathydraconidae > Gymnodraco > Gymnodraco acuticeps. The sequence goes on from NW_022991516.1 coordinate 52,651, forward strand.
GAAGGGGAGTGGAGAGACAAAGGTCCACAAGTTTTCAAAGCTGAATTCAATTCAGTCAGAGTGCTATTTAGCTAGCAAGTGTAGCTATCAAGCTAAACAATTTCCCAAATTGGGATCAATAAAGTACCATCTTACCTTATCTTATCTTAACTTGCGGATGTTAGCTATCTATCTAACAAGCTAGCTAGCTAACGTTTCTTATCTAATGAGTAAACTAGCTTGTGTTAGCTAACAAGCTGGCTAGTGAAAGTTAAGACTCTTATTTGAAAGCTAGCTCATGTGTGCTATCTATTTAACGGGCTATAGCGTACATTAGCTTTGTATAAGCTGGCTAGCCAATGTTTGTTAAAGCTAGCTACCGCCACATTAATATAATAAGTGATCTCTTTATGATTATCTTGCAGTGCAGAATTGTGTCGGCCCTTCTGGCCATGAGTAATTATAATAGCATCGTTGATTTTTTAAACCAATCGGCTGGTCTCATACAGCAGCAGCTCCAAACATGGCTGTAAATTGCCAAAGATATCACATGTTAGTAACCCAATACAAATTCATTCAAAAGCTTATAAACAGTTTATTTGGCAAGTCATAGTCGACAAGGTTGGTGATATGCAAAGTCATAGCAAGTACACATTAAACAGATGTACCAACACATTAAGGCAATGCTGAGCGCCTACAGCAGCATAAGGTGAATAAAGTGAGGTGGTAAATAAGTCTGCTGTAAATCTGTCCCTTTCTCTGACTAACTGCCCCAGCGTACAGTCCATTACACACTTCCTGTTAGCATTACAACAGCTTAGAAAGACTGATGCTCTCATAATCATCCCTGTTCATATCCATCACGCTTTATGCAGCATGGTATTACAGGAACATTACAGTTACGGCTGCCTTTCACGCTTTAAATGTTGGGGAGAGTCATGTTTGTTTAAACCTAATGAAGTGTCCCAGTGGTATATTGCAGCAGTCCTCCTTTCCGTGTTTTAGTATGAGTTATATAGGAGCAGTTAGCAAGCCTTATCGTAAAACCACTCTATCATCAGAGCGTAAAGGCAAACAGCTTCTGTCCAATTTAGAGTTTTTAAATACACATTTAAGCACAACGACTGATCTCGTGTAATTAACAATCAACTACAGAAGGGAAACAACAATGATCCTCCTTTCAGCCATCATTAAGACAAATTAACAATAGTTAATTAAGTTAATGATAGTTCATAACAAACAAACATCCTTTTCTGGAATTAACATGAATTCAATTTGTATCTATCATGTGCTTTCAGACATATCAAATTCAAAGGAAATAGGGAATACAAAATAAAAAAAGATATACGTCATCACTGCACCACTCTGTTAAGTTGGTCCTGTAACGTGTGTGTGTGTGTGCGTTAATGGCATGTTTAATTAGCCTCGTTAGGCCGTGAGTGAAGCAGTGTGTTTGGGATCATTGATTGGCTGTCAGTCCTCTCTTCTCGTGCCAGAAACACTGACAGCATCTTGTGATCTGCTGCTGCCGTCATTACTCACATGTTCCCGCTCTGATATACATCCAGAAGCTTCTGCCAACATCAGCTTGGAAATTACGCATTGGTCGAGCTTCGGTACAACTGTCATGCTTTAGATCACTTCTATTGTGAGTTGGAGACGTGTAAATAAAAATGTAATAAATTAACTTCAGACATTGTTTGTACAGGTTTGTAGTAAACATGGTCCTGCTTCACTTTAATCACATTTAGTAGGACAGCTAAAGCCTTCAAAGTTGATTATTTCTTTAATTTGTTTCAGTTATAATAAGACGAGAGTCCACTATACATACTTGAACTTCTTGTTTGTAAAAGTATTTATTTAATGTATGCTAATATGGTTGAACTGCTACCTAGCCTTAACCCTAACCCTTTATTGATATATTTTAATACCAATTAAGGGCTTCTGAACCTGGTTCTTGTTAATCATATCTTTACCCGAGGACCTCCACGGCAGTTTCATATGTGTTTTAAACATTTCGATTGTGTTATTGCGTATGTTATAAGTGTCAGAACGATTAACACTCTTTAGTTAAAGGCAATATTTGTAAGGGAAAAAGCTTTGTTATCGCACGATGATTTCCTTCATACCATTACTTTATAACATCCTCCGTTTCAAAACAATCAATATATTCAAAATTACAGTCACTTCAATATCTTTGGGAATGTACATTAGGGCAAGACTCTCCATACAATGCGTGGAAGGGAAGTTGCACCTCAATGAACTTCACATTCTGTTGTTTCCTTGTTACATTTGTTTATGAATTTGGCAGGCTCTGTGATTAGTTGCCGAAAACATAATCAACATAGATTTCAGATGGTGATCATTGTGTCCTAATTCTGCAGACTAGATTAATCATAGTGTTGTAAGTTATAGCATTTGGAGCATTCTCTCTCTGCACCGAGGAGACTTTGGTTTACTCGCTCGAGGCGATGTCAAGCAAACACAACTCAGGAATAAACTGCTCCTGTTTCAATATGCAACCTGCTGCCGTGCATGGCAAGAGCGATTTGTCTAGAGAGACATGAGCACAGAGCGTGCAACGGTTACACTTACATCTAACGACCTGTAACATATAGTGCAGACAGATGTGGCCTAACCCTGATTATTTAAAGACTGCAAGTGGTGCATTTTACGAGCCAATTTATAGACTCGGATTAGTGGGGAAATCACTTCCTCTACTTTAAAGAGTCCTCTCCTGCTGATGTTCAGGTGTATATCAGTATGTAGTGTCTCTACTTTAAAGAGTCCTGTCCTGCTGATGTTCAGGTATATATCAGTATATAGTGTCTCTACTTTAAAGAGTCCTCTCCTGCTGATGTTCAGGTGTATATCAGTATGTAGTGTCTCTACTTGAAAGAGTCCTCTCCTGCTGATGTTCAGGTGTATATCAGTATGTGGTGTCTCTACTTTAAAGAGTCCTCTCCTGCTGATGTTCAGGTGTATATCAGTATGTAGTGTCTCTACTTTAAAGAGTCCTCTCCTGCTGATGTTCAGGTGTCTATCAGTATGTAGTGTCTCTACTTTAAAGAGTCCTCTCCTGCTGATGTTCAGGTGTATATCAGTATGTAGTGTCTCTACTTTAAAGAGTCCTCTCCTGCTGATGTTCAGGTGTATATCAGTATGTAGTGTCTCTACTTTAAAGAGTCCTCTCCTGCTGATGTTCAGGTGTATATCAGTATGTAGTGTCTCTACTTTAAAGAGTCCTCTCCTGCTGATGTTCAGGTGTATATCAGTATGTAGTGTCTCTACTTTAAAGAGTCCTCTCCTGCTGATGTTCAGGTGTATATCAGTATGTAGTGTCTCTACTTTAAAGAGTCCTCTCCTGCTGATGTGCAGGTGTATATCAGTATGTAGTGTCTCTACTTTAAAGAGTCCTCTCCTGCTGATGTTCAGGTGTATATCAGTATGTAGTGTCTCTACTTTAAAGAGTCCTCTCCTGCTGATGTTCAGGTGTATATCAGTATGTAGTGTCTCTACTTTAAAGAGTCCTCTCCTGCTGATGTTCAGGTGTATATCAGTATGTAGTGTCTCTACTTTAAAGAGTCCTCTCCTGCTGATGTTCAGGTGTATATCAGTATGTAGTGTATCTACTTTAAAGAGTCCTCTCCTGCTGATGTTCAGGTGTATCAGTATGTAGTGTATCTACTTTAAAGAGTCCTCTCCTGCTGATGTTCAGGTGTATATCAGTATGTAGTGTCTCTACTTTAAAGAGTCCTCTCCTGCTGATGTTCAGGTGTATATCAGTATGTAGTGTCTCTACTTTAAAGAGTCCTCTCCTGCTGATGTTCAGGTGTATATCAGTATGTAGTGTCTCTACTTTAAAGAGTCCTCTCCTGCTGATGTTCAGGTGTATATCAGTATGTAGTGTCTATACTTTAAAGAGTCCTCTCCTGCTGATGGTCAGGTGTATATCAGTATGTAGTGACTCTACTTTAAAGAGTCCTCTCCTGCTGATGTTCAGGTGTATATCAGTGTGTAGTGTCTCTACTTTAAAGAGTCCTCTCCTGCTGATGTTCAGGTGTATATCAGTATGTAGTGTCTCTACTTTAAAGAGTCCTCTCCTGCTGATGTTCAGGTGTATATCAGTATGTAGTGTCTCTACTTTAAAGAGTCCTCTCCTGCTGATGTTCAGGTGTATATCAGTATGTAGTGTCTCTACTTTAAAGAGTCCTCTCCTGCTGATGTTCAGGTGTATATCAGTATGTAGTGTCTATACTTTAAAGAGTCCTCTCCTGCTGATGGTCAGGTGTATATCAGTATGTAGTGACTCTACTTTAAAGAGTCCTCTCCTGCTGATGTTCAGGTGTATATCAGTGTGTAGTGTCTCTACTTTAAAGAGTCCTCTCCTGCTGATGTTCAGGTGTATATCAGTGTGTAGTGTCTCTACTTTAAAGAGTCCTCTCCTGCTGATGTTCAGGTGTATATCAGTATGTAGTGTCTCTACTTTAAAGAGTCCTCTCCTGCTGATGTTCAGGTGTATATAAGTATGTAGTGTCTCTACTTTAAAGAGTCCTCTCCTGCTGATGTTCAGGTGAATATCAGTATGTAGTGTCTCTACTTTAAAGAGTCCTCTCCTGCTGATGTTCAGGTGTATATCAGTATGTAGTGTCTCTACTTTAAAGAGTCCTCTCCTGCTGATGTTCAGGTGTATATCAGTATGTAGTGTCTCTACTTTAAAGAATCCTCTCCTGCTGATGTTCAGGTGTATATCAGTATGTAGTGTCTCTACTTTAAAGAGTCCTCTCCTGCTGATGTTCAGGTGTATATCAGTATGTAGTGTCTATACTTTAAAGAGTCCTCTCCTGCTGATGTTCAGGTGTATATCAGTATGTAGTGACTCTACTTTAAAGAGTCCTCTCCTGCTGATGTGCAGGTGTATATCAGTGTGTAGTGTCTCTACTTTAAAGAGTCCTCTCCTGCTGATGTTCAGGTGTATATCAGTATGTAGTGTCTCTACTTTAAAGAGTCCTCTCCTGCTGATGTTCAGGTGTATATCAGTATGTAGTGTCTCTACTTTAAAGAGTCCTCTGCTGCTGATGTTCAGGTGTATATCAGTATGTAGTGTCTCTACTTTAAAGAGTCCTCTCCTGCTGATGTTCAGGTGTATATCAGTGTGTAGTGTCTCTACTTTAAAGAGTCCTCTCCTGCTGATGTTCAGGTCTATATCAGTATGTAGTGTCTCTACTTTAAAGAGTCCTCTCCTGCTGATGTTCAGGTGTATATCAGTATGTAGTGTCTCTACTTTAAAGAGTCCTCTCCTGCTGATGTTCAGGTGTATTTCAGTATGTAGTGTCTCTACTTTAAAGAGTCCTCTCCTGCTGATGTTCAGGTGTATATCAGTATGTAGTGTCTCTACTTTAAAGAGTCCTCTCCTGCTGATGTTCAGGTGTATATCAGTATGTAGTGTCTCTACTTTAAAGAGTCCTCTCCTGCTGATGTTCAGGTGTATATCAGTATGTAGTGTCTCTACTTTAAAGAATCCTCTCCTGCTGATGTTCAGGTGTATTTCAGTATGTAGTGTCTCTACTTTAAAGAGTCCTCTCCTGCTGATGTTCAGGTGTATATCAGTATGTAGTGTCTCTACTTTAAAGAGTCCTCTCCTGCTGATGTTCAGGTGTATATCAGTATGTAGTGTCTCTACTTTAAAGAGTCCTCTGCTGCTGATGTTCAGGTGTATATCAGTATGTAGTGTCTCTACTTTAAAGAGTCCTCTCCTGCTGATGTTCAGGTGTATATCAGTGTGTAGTGTCTCTACTTTAAAGAGTCCTCTCCTGCTGATGTTCAGGTGTATATCAGTATGTAGTGTCTCTACTTTAAAGAGTCCTCTCCTGCTGATGTTCAGGTGTATATCAGTATGTAGTGTCTCTACTTTAAAGAGTCCTCTCCTGCTGATGTTCAGGTGTATATCAGTATGTAGTGTCTCTACTTTAAAGAGTCCTCTCCTGCTGATGTTCAGGTGTATTTCAGTATGTAGTGTCTCTACTTTAAAGAGTCCTCTCCTGCTGATGTTCAGGTGTATATCAGTATGTAGTGTCTCTACTTTAAAGAGTCCTCTCCTGCTGATGTTCAGGTGTATTTCAGTATGTAGTGTCTCTACTTTAAAGAGTCCTCTCCTGCTGATGTTCAGGTGTATATGAGTATGTAGTGTCTCTACTTTAAAGAGTCCTCTCCTGCTGATGTTCAGGTGTATATCAGTATGTAGTGTCTCTACTTTAAAGAGTCCTCTCCTGCTGATGTTCAGGTGTATATCAGTATGTAGTGTCTCTACTTTAAAGAGTCATCTCCTGCTGATGTTCAGGTGTATTTCAGTATGTAGTGTCTCTACTTTAAAGAGTCCTCTCCTGCTGATGTTCAGGTGTATATCAGTATGTAGTGTCTCTACTTTAAAGAGTCCTCTCCTGCTGATGTTCAGGTGTATATCAGTGTGTAGTGTCTCTACTTTAAAGAGTCCTCTCCTGCTGATGTTCAGGTGTATATCAGTATGTAGTGTCTCTACTTTAAAGAGTCCTCTCCTGCTGATGTTCAGGTGTATATCAGTATGTAGTGTCTCTACTTTAAAGAGTCCTCTCCTGCTGATGTTCAGCTGTATATCAGTGTGTAGTGTCTCTACTTTAAAGAGTCCTCTCCTGCTGATGTTCAGGTGTATACCAGTATGTAGTGTCTCTACTTTAAAGAGTCCTCTCCTGCTGATGTTCAGGTGTATATCAGTATGTAGTGTCTCTACTTTAAAGAGTCCTCTCCTGCTGATGTTCAGGTGTATATCAGTATGTAGTGTCTCTACTTTAAAGAGTCCTCTCCTGCTGATGCATCGTTACAGAATGATGGATACTCTGTAGTTTAAGGCAAACTGTTAATGTGAAGTGAAGATTTAACCTCCTGGCGTACGTGACAAAACTCAGTAGTTTGGAGATATAGATACAGAATCTTGCAATGTTTACATTAACATCATTTTTCTTGCAACTAATGATCCGTACCCTGCAGAGTAGACACAGGTCTCCACCTCTGACTCTTTCCCTCCAGCTTCATGTCTGCCTCATGTTCTGCTGAGTCACACTTCCCTCCTCCTCTCTTTCCTGTCTGAGTGTGACATGCATCCACTCTACACTTCCTGCAAATTCAGCGTCAGGCTGTCGTTACGATTATCCATGCATCCCCCTTTTTCTGTTTCAAGCACTTTGGATCATCTCAGTTCAGATTCACAACATTTACAGCTGCACATGTTTTTTACTTTATGTAGAAGGTAGTGGTGGGAAGTGGACTTTTAGGTTTGTTGCAAAGTGGGGAAGTTATTTAAAGAGGCCCTATTCGGCTTTTTGAAGTTTTTCCTTTCCTGTAGTTTGTTATGTAGGTTTTAGTGCATGTAAATGGTCTGCAAAAGCAAACAAATCCCTGTGTCTCATGTCACAGTAGAGGCACAACAAACTAAAATGAACCTAAAATTCTTGCTCATTTTCTGCAGAAATGATTAGGCAAGGCAAATGTATTTACACTGAACAAAAATATAAACGCAACACTTTTGTTTTTGCTCCCATTTTTCATGAGATGAACTCAAAGATCTAAAACATTTTCTATAAACACAAAATAACCATTTCTCTCAAATATTGTTCAAAAATCTGAAAGAATCTGTGATAGTGAGCACTTCTCCTTTGCCGAGATAATCCATCCCACCTCACAGGTGTGGCATATCAAGATGCTGATTAGACAGCATGATTATTGCACAGGTGTGCCTTAGGCTGGCCACAATAAAAGGCCACTCTGAAACGTGCAGTTTTGCTTTATTGGGGGGGTCTGGGGGGGTCCGAGAACCAGTCAGTATCTGGTGTGAGGGGTAGGGGTAGGGTTAGGGTAATGTTGTGAATCGAGTGGCCCATGGTGGTGGTGGGGTTATGGTATGGGCAGGCGTATGTAATGGACGACGAACACAGGCCACTCGATTCACAACATTACCCTTACCCTACCCCTAACCCTCACCCCTACCCCTAACCCTTAAAAGCAAAAGACATTTAAGAACAAATACAGCATAAATACATTATTAAAAAGGCATTTAAAAACAGGCATAACAAGATAATGAAATTAAATAAATAAACACAGCAGGTACAGAATACATGACTAAAAAAGGCATACTGTAGTGTGAGTATGGGCAGCTCAATTAAAAGCAGCGGCAAATAGGTGCGTTTTTAATCTGGATTTAAAAATTGGAAGTGTTTCAGCGGACGTGGAGGTAAGAAACACGAAATGATCACGCTTAAATAACGAGCACCAAAGATAAACAACTGTGGAAGAAAATATCTGATGGTTTGATGAAAAAGACAAAAGGTGCAGGTACAATGCGTAGAAGGGAAGTTTCTTCTACAAAGTGGGGGAATTTATTTAAAGGGGCCCTACTCTGCTTTTTGGGTTTTCCATTTCCTGTAGTGTCATATAGGTTTTAGTGCATGTCAATGGTCTGCAAAGGCTTAAATCCTTTTGTCTCATGTCACAGTAGAGGCAAAACATACTAATAAAATCCCGAAATGAGCCTAATTTAAGAGTCCAGAAGTACAATTCCTGCTAATTATTTTTGATTAGGTAAGAAACACTAAATCGTCGCGCTTAAATAACCAGCACCAAAGATGAACAACTATGTAAGAAAATATGTGATTGTTTGATGGAAAAGACACGAGGTACATGTACAATGAGTAGAAGGGAAGTTGCATCTCAATGAACTTCAAATTCTGTTGGAGGCGTGTGGATAGAGCGTTGGTGTTCGGATCAGGGGAGCACAGGTTCAAACCCCACTGCAGTCGTTGTGTCCCTGAGACACTTCACCTCAAAGTGCTCCTGTGGGGATTGAACACAGTATTGAGTATGAAAGTTGCTTTGGATAAAAGCGTCTAACAAGCATAGGCGGAGTTTGACATTTGCGATTGGGGGGGGAAAACCTTTTTACTCACGTCAGTACACAGTCCCAACTATTGCGTGGGGTGCTACGGATACCAATAAAGCCAGCGCTCACCGCACTCAGTATGACTTTTCCACGCCCGCCGTACACACACTCATATGGAAGGGGCGGTCTCTCCCCCCAACAACAGTGCATTATGATTACATATTATACATAACTGTAAAACTTATCATAACTGTGCACATCTTATACTTATTTGATAACTACTATATCCCTTGGTTACTTGAACACGCTACAATATGTGACCTGCTCCATCGAAATCAGTCGCATTGACCCGAAGACACATATTGAGTTGTATAGACTGCTGGAAAGAGGAGATTCCTAGCTTTCTACTGATATCAGGATTGTTTCTGTACTCCAAATATTAAGCGAAATATGTCACATTATATAAAGACTGTCACCGAGTCATCATTTTGAGAAAAAGGCCTTCAAAGTTTCCTCTTCTCTGGAATCCATCGATCTGATTGGTTATTAGCAAATTATCAAAATACTACGGAGGGAAGATATTTTCGTTTTGAGGGGAAGCTCGCGTGTGTGTGTGTGTGTGTGTGTGTTTGTGTAATTTTGCGTTTGTGTATTGTTTTTGTTTCCAGGGGAAAACCCTCAGGACAAACACCGGCTGTTGTTACGCCTGCTGTGACGTCAAGTTACTCCGTTCTCCGCTTGTAATTATGCCGAAGCTTCAAAGCTGTATTTATCATCTGAATTTGCCGAAACAAGTTTAATATTCTGAAAGCCAAGACTTTGTTTATTTGAAATCAGATGAAAACAAACTGTAACGGACCCTGCCGTGTTATCTATGATTACTATACGCTTACATTCATAATGTCAGCCGGAGGGAGGGGGGCGGCACTGCGGAAGAGCAGATTGCGAGTGAGAGCTGTCTTCGTCCCTTTACAAGCTTCAAAAATGTATTTATCGTGTGATTTTGAAAATAAAAGTTTCATATTCTGAAAGCCAAGACTTTGTTTGTTTAAAATTAAAAAAAACACCCGAACCCCGAAAAAATAGTTTTTTACGTAAATCCACGTTTATTTTGAAATGAGCCGTTGCGACTTCCGACTGATTTCGATAGAGCGGGTCACATATTATTAACGAGTGTCCTACCTTATTAAAATACGAAATATTTGTATTGGAACAGTTTTCGACGTATTAATGCTGTAACATATTTCAGCCACTAGGGGGGGGGCAATGCTACCCCCTGCCCCCCCCCCCCCGCAAAATCCGCCTATGCTAACAAGTAACATGTCATGTAATGTTGTTGCCGGTTTAATTTGTAATGAATGCGGCAGCTTTGGCTCTGTGATTTGTTCCCGAAAACATCAGGAAAAAGTCAGATGTGTCGTTATAGCGCTTCTGATTATGTGGACTTGATTTTGGAGGGAAATGAGCCATAATCCCAATTCCTGCAGCGCATCAATCAGTGATGATGCCAAACTGCTGATTTCTTTGAGTGTTTTTCTCCAAAAAGGTATAATTTGGTTTTGATTACAATCTAAATGTCCTGAAGAACAAAAACATTCACAAACGACTGAACTGGGAAGTTTTATTGTAAAAATCAAAACAATTGTGCATCGTGTGTGTCCTTGAGGCTTAACATTTAAAACATTTAATACCTACTTTTCTTATATTTATGTTCGTCCGTTCGTCTGCTGCTTTTCTGTGTTACTAGAATTGTTATTTCACAAAGCGTCTCCTCAAGGAAAAGGAGAGAAAAACCATCTACACAAACTGCATACTCGTGCATGCAAACAGTGGAGGAACGTAACAAAGGACCTTATTTTGCCTTCTATTTGAATCTTTACAATTTGTAGGTAATTTTATTTTCAATCTTTCAGTTTGTGTGTACAGACAGAGAGATGGAAATACCGTTTCCCACAATCCAGAGGAATACAAATATATACACAATCAACAGACACATTTATACATATGCACACATTAAAGACATAAATAAAAGCACAACAATCAATATATACAAAATAATACGTCTGTACTTCTACTTAAGTTTCCCTTTCAATTGAGGACTATTACTTGTAATGGAGTAATTATGTCTACGTCTACTTAAGTGAAGGATGTACTTCTTCCATCACTGGATATAAACACACGTCTGCCCTACAGGGCTGCAATAGAGGGGTATGATGCTACAATGGATGATCTGTTTGGAGACATGTTTGTATATATCTGAGACCTATAATATATGCCTAAAAACACTGTAATAGGAGACCTTTAACAGCGACCAAAAGCACTCTACTGCAGGTAAAAGTCCTGCATTCAAATTACCCACAGTAGGTAGAAGTATTTTCAGAAAAATTTAACCACATATAGGACTCCATAAATACCTTAGTTTTGTGAGTTTTTTCATAGTGTGCCAGCTTACTTATGTATAGTAAGTATATTTGTTGAGTTGACCAACAGTTGCCAATTTTGAACAAAACACTTTAGAGACATGTTTTTTATATTTTTATATATCTGAGACCTGTAATGTATACCTACCAATAGTATAATAGGAGACCTTTAAGTGAAGGATATACTAATTCCGTCACTATAGCACTCCTAGTGGTCGAATCCTCCAATGTCCCTTAAGCCCCGCCTCCTGCAATTAAGCCCCGCCCCCTCTCGGCTAAGTAGATTGAATGGAGAGAGAAAATAAATCCAGATTCAGCTTTTAGTGCATTTTACAACTCTTATGACCGAATGATTCTAATAAGGGCCCTACAATAGTTCATACTGGGTAATTTATTTAGTATTAAAAAAAAGTATCTGCTGAATTACAGATGTCTCTTTCCCAATGTGAGTCACTGGGGAAAAGTCTTTCTGGGCCCAGTGACGTCACGGACTGATACGGAAATGGTAGTACCGCCGTTTGGACACAACGAATATTTTCTTCAGAGTCCGGAGCAATTCCTGGGGGCTTGGTTTTAACTCGACCCTGGTGGTGTTAAAGTACTTCTTGTTTGTCATTCTGTTGTGTTGTTGTTGTTGTTGTGTGGATTGTGCGAGTGTTTGTGTGTCTGTCTCACGGTTGTGGTCCCTGTGTAGGAGGGTCCCTACGTGATGCTGAAGAAGAACTGGGAGATGTACGAGGGCAACGACCAGTACGAGGGTTACTGCGTCGACCTGGCCTCGGAGATCGCCAAACACATCGGCATCCGATACAAGATCTCCATCGTTCCTGACGGGAAGTACGGAGCCAGGGACCCGGAGACGAAGATCTGGAACGGGATGGTCGGGGAGCTGGTGTACGGGGTGAGAAATCTGTTTTATACACAAAATACCCCTTTAATTATCTGTTCTAGTCAAAGGTGGGAAGTAGTGGAGTACAAATACTTTGTTACTGTACTTAAGTACATTTTTCTGGTATCAGTACTTTACTCCACTACTTATTTTTCTGACGACTTTTTGATTTCTTACATTTTAACTCAAATACCTGTACTTTCTACTTCTTACATGTTGAACACAAATACATGTACTTTCTACTTCTTACATGTTGAACTCAAATACCTGTACTTTCTACTTCTTACATGTTGAACACAAATACCTGTACTTTCTACTTCTTACATGTTGAACACAAATACCTGTACTTTCTACTTCTTACATGTTGAACACAAATACCTGTACTTTCTACTTCTTACATGTTGAACTCAAATACCTGTACTTTCTACTTCTTACATGTTGAACACAAATACCTGTACTTTCTACTTCTTACATGTTGAACTCAAATACCTGTACTTTCTACTTCTTACATGTTGAACACAAATACATGTACTTTCTACTTCTTACATGTTGAACACAAATACCTGTACTTTCTACTTCTTAACTTTGAACACAAATACCTGTACTTTCTACTTCTTACATTTTGAACACAAATACCTGTACTTTCTACTTCTTACATTTTGAACACAAATACCTGTACTTTCTACTTCTTACATGTTGAACTCAAATACCTGTACTTTCTACTTCTTACATGTTGAACACAAATATCTGTACTTTCTACTTCTTACATGTTGAACTAAAATACCTGTACTTTCTACTTCTTATATGTTGAACACAAATACCTGTACTTTCTACTTCTTACATGTTGAACACAAATACATGTACTTTCTACTTCTTACATGTTGAACTCAAATACCTGTACTTTCTACTTCTTACATGTTGAACTCAAATACCTGTACTTTCTACTTCTTACATGTTGAACTCAAATACCTGTACTTTCTACTTCTCTCATTTTCCAAACAGCTGGTTCCTTTAGTCTGAATGTGTGTTTGATGCGTGATCATTATCAGTGTTGGGACTAACGCATTACAAGTAACGCGTTACTGTAACACCGTTATTTTGGGCAGTAACTAGTACTCTAACGCATTACTTTTTAAATTCAATAACTCAGTTACCGTTACTACATGGTGCGTTACTCCGTTACTGCGTTAGTTTTTTTATATAGTCAACAGCCAGGCGAACAGAGATGAGAACTGTACTTAAGTACAGTACTTGAGTAAATGTACTTAGATACTTCCTGTGTCACATGCGGAGACGGGCTGTGGGCGTGTTTGTGTTGTTTACTAACAGGACTATCATGGCGGCGGCGGAGCTCAAGTCTAGTTTCTCCACCTGGAGATATTCTCACTATTTCACTTTTGTCGAGCACAAAGAAAAGAACGTTTTAGTTAAATGTAAGTTGTGTCTTGGCGGGTCAAAGATCCTATCTACTGCCCAAACCAGTCATTCAAATCTCTTAAATCATCTGCAAAAACAACATGCTGGGACGAAGCTAGTAGCTAAGACCACAGAGACTCAGCCGACGCCACTCCACCTCCACCTAAGCAACAGCGGCTGGATTTTAACCGAGGGACTGCTAGCCAGGGAAAAGTCGATAAAGCCATTGCACGGTATGTTGTAGAACACATGCAGGCTATTGCTACAGTGGAGTCACCCGCTTTCAGGGAGCTAGTTAGCATGATAGCATGTCCGGGCGGCACACGGCATATGGGACGGAACACTTTTTCCAACTACCTGGAGAAAGAATATACAAAAATGGAAAGCCAGCTAATATCGATGCAATCCAGATTGCATATAATGCATGTCAAGTTGATCAACAGATTGTATTATTCTCCAATGCAATAACAGTACTGAAATGAAGGCTATAAGGGCATTAATGGGAAACATTTTTAGCAAATAACAAAACGTTACTTTTCACAGTAACGCATTACTTTTGGGTGTAAGTAACTACTAAAGTAACTGAGTTACTTTTGACATGAAGTAACTAGTAATGGTAACTAGTTACTGAAAACCAGTAACTAGCACAACACTGATCATTATTCTTTAGAGTCATTGCGTGCCTATTGATTTGAACACGATCCGTGTATCCATCATTTCCTGGTCTTCTCTAAAGAAGAGGGACCAATGGAAACGTTGTCATGTTGCCGTTGTTCAGCATGGAAACATTCATTAGCTAAAAGGGGTGTAACGGTATCCGTATTCGTCCCGTACCGTCACGGCACACGCAGTCACACGACGAATATGCCTTTTTTTTACGAGTGGGAAAAAAGTCTGTCATTCAGGGCAGCATCCACTACACTATATATAATCCAGGGGGCGGTATTGCGCCTAAAAGCTGTTTGCCAGCCGCCCTTAAACGACACATGAAGAACAAGAAGAAACACAACAAAACGAACAAAATACAAGAAGAAGAAAAGTTAGTATGGCGAGTTCAGATAACACACAGGAGCTAGAACCCACCTGCTTCTTTTAAATCAGCTGTGTGGGAACATTTCGGGTTCCCTGTGGACTACAATAACGATGAAGTGTGCGAGTGGTGGATCGGACGAGTGGGGGATCGGAAGAGCACGGTGTGTCGCCGTTGTTAGACAGCGGTGCGGTATGCTAATGGTAACACACGCCAAACATGCTAAATCATATCAGAAGGCATCACCCAGATTTGCCAATCACCGGAGCCCAAAAGACAGCAGCAGTTCAGCAGCTGATCCCCTGCTGTTTTTAAGAAGCCAATAGACATGAGAGCCGAGAGACCAAAATAAATAACGGAAGCTTTTGGCATGTGTTTTTCAATGACTTTGCGCTCTTGAAACACTTTCTTATTATTTATGAGGTAATATTTTCAAGACATTATTTTTAGCTTTACAGCTTGATGAAACCTTTTTGTTTGACATCAGCCATTATAGATAATATGGCCATCTGAGTGTACCGTGTATGGTTTGTTTTTAACTGTTTAATACAGTTAATTATTCAAAAAAGAGTTCTTTATTTTTAAACTGAAACTTGCTACTGTTCAAAAATAAATAACAACAAACCTGGAATTATGCATTTGGGACTTTTTTTTGCTTTTTCTTGTTGTACCGAACCGTACCGAACCGTGACCCCCAAACCGAGGTACGAACCGAACCGTGACTTCTGTGAACCGTTACACCCCTATTAGCTAACAATGACATTATTGTTCTATTAATATAAAGGGAGGTCAGGTACTCTTTAAAACAGCTGCTAGTTATGGGTACTTTTTACTGAAGTACATTTCAAAGCCTCTTTACTTTCACTTGAGGAAAGAAGTTTAGTCAGTACTTCTACTTTCACCAGAGTATTTTTAAACACGAGTATCTGTACTTCTACTTGAGTAAAGGATGTGTGTACTTTTGCCATCTCTGTCTAGTTCCATGTTGGGGCTGGGTTTGTTCAACCTGGGAACCATTTGAAGGTCACCTTTAAGCAAAATCTACATAGCCATATGTCCCCTCTCTTATTCTAAACCGCATATCCGTACATGCTTTTCGGAAATGTGTGTCGAACCCCCTCAACTTACCTCAGTAATATAAAAATGGAGGAATCATGCAGAATAAACTTTTTCAGACGGTGGACAGACGTCTCCTTGACAGACAGTATTTCCTGCAGAGTTGTACCTAATTGTGTGTTGTTTACCGTGAGGATAATTAAGTCTGAAATGAAACTGTAAACAGGCCGGTGTGTCTCTGGTGGTTTTAAAAGCCAGCAGGAATTAGTGGAGCATTAGAGCCGAGCTGCAGGAGGAAGAAACGGAGAGATGTGGAGGTGTGGAGCTCGTTAAAAAACAACCTCAGAGGTGACCGTTCGATATTTTAGGGGTGAGGTTTCTCTCTGACCGTGCAGTGCGATCAAAAAGCTTATATGCTGGGATTTTACGGTCTTCAAAGACATCAAAGTAAAGAGAAGTGTTTGTGCCCTTGAGCTACAGCAGGACTGAAACTGGATCGATATCCAACTTATTCTGTATGTTTCATTTTGTGTAAACACTTTACTGCTTTAATGTGCAATTTGGGATCAGTACAGTACATTTATTCTTACGTCATCTAAATCTAATATAAACTGCACTATTTGTATCGTATCATCGAGTTACATTGACTTCCTGTTTTACGGCATAAGGATCTTTTTTAACAGTAAAGACTTTAACGATGTTTGATCCTTAAAGTCTTGAGATTTTAAGAGTTTGTTCAAATACAGCAGCATCGAATGGTCAAAGAAAACTACTTCCTTTTGGTTTAACGACTCACTCCAATACGTTTACATAAACTCACCAAACTTCTGGTTTGTAGGAAAGTTGTACAAATACTATAGGGGCTGCCTTCTAGGTGTCGTCGTTGCATATATTGCATATAACATTTTCACCATGTTTTCATGCCAAAGAAAGGGCATTTCGGAGCACTCCAAGACATTCAAAACTCTGATCCTTTAGTGTGAACAACAACCTGGGGCCTCGTTTCTAAAGGGATATACGCTCAAAAGATGGCGTACGCCAGTTTCTACGCAACGTTTGCGATTTATAAAATACTAACTTGACGGGAAAACGTGCGGTCCTCCACGCAAACTCTAACCCATGCGTACGCACTAAGCACAACAACGGGAGAGACGAGAAACTGCGACACAGAAGGAAGAATGGAGAGAAATATGTGGAAATACCATAAATAAAATGTTACCTCTCATTTATCATATATGAAGAATTCATTTTCAAACATTGATTAAAGCCAATCTTAAAATGATTGAACAAACGCCTGTCTGAGACTCCTCAGCGCACACAAACACATAACCTGGAGAAATAAATAAATACAGATATGTTATTGAAAACCATCTCGAATATGTTGTGTTAATGTTATGAAATGTTTTCTCATAAAGGATGCCGTAAGCAGGAGGACAGAATTACGTCTAAACTGAGGCCTTTTGCATTTCTATAGGTTGTAGATACGAGCATGGTTTTACATACTATCACGTTTAATCGTGTTTTATGCCGTTTGCCAAGACTTGATAAGTCGCTCGTAAAACACAGGAGGTATGGAAACTAAGAACACCATGTGGTAAATTGTTCAACGAATATAACACACATTAGTTGTATTTCCTTTAACTGGTGGATATAGGGTTGCTGCGGGGGGGGGGGGGGGACGCACAGGCTGCAGTGGAGACGCTGCGCACAGCTGATCGACAGCTGGGACACAAACCACCAAATACAAACAAATCATTCAGATCCAGTCGTCATGACTCCACTCCGGAGGGATTCCCCGATCATTTCTCATCAAGGGGGGGTCTCCTGTCCCCGGTACAAACACACTGCCTGAGGAAGGCTATGTGTATTGTTTTTGTCATGAACCTTTTTCGGACCACTTATTTATTTATTTTGGTGACGATCCGACCTCCATGCTGCTCCTCTGGTTCAAACGGCATCCACCAAACAATATGATTTATCTCCACCTCCCCAAAAGAACCAGAATCTGACACGGTGTGAGATGTCTTTTTTAACTGTTCTGTCGTCATTTCCTGGGATCTTCTTCACGCAGTCAGTCAGAATGAATTAATGGACGTTTCTTTGACTATTTATAGGCAAATATGGGTGTTACGTGAAGCCCGCAAAAGCTGCACCGCATTTCGAGTCGATTGTGATTTATAAAGGGAAACCGGCGTAGGAAGTGCTGGACGCACTGTCCTCGCCGGTACGCAATGTTTGGTGAATCGGTGTACAGTGAATACATCTCAGACCTCACTTTTTCTAGTCTTCTTTTCTGCGGTTTGGCTCAGTGGCATTTTCACAAAGTGGCATTTTTCTCTCCGGCTCCTCTGTGGCTCTGCAGTGAGTCGCAGAGAAGTGTCAGGTTTGTCAAGCAGAACACCGCACTTTTGGTGTAAAACGACTAACCAGGTGGGTCCAAAGCACGGGGATCAAAAGTGCAGCTGTGTTCTCCTCTCGCTAACAAGCTCTGTGAGCGAAACCCTTCCTGTCTTTACGCTTCGCTGTGAATGTGAGACATGAAAATATAAAAGGTGCCGTCCCCACTGCTGTACGTGACGAGACTGCAGACAACATTTCCAATGTGTTGATGTTAGAAAAATATCACTGTTCACCGGCTTGAGCTTGAATCTCAGGATCCATGTATCTGTGATCCTCTCCAGAATGGAAGTCATCACATACAGAGCATCAACTAGTTCCTGAACAGTGTCCTTCACATGCTGATATCCAAGAGAGGGAGTCACACAGTCACAAGATGGAGGAATAGAAAGCAGTATTCAATGTTTACTTCAGATTAGCTCCACGTCAGAAATGAGCATGCTTGATGTCTCTCTCCATAGAGGCTGAATCATCATGTTAATCACATAGCTATCATATGCCTCAAACAGTCCTGAGGCTCTTCTAGGTAATCACACATCCTGTCATGAACACAGCTACAGTTGGGATACCTTTGTTATCACGTTACTCTCATACTGGAAGAGGACATTCAGTATTTCCCAACAGTCGTGTACAGGAAGCTACACAATGCATGCTGGGATACCTGCGATGCGGTACAACGTGACAATTAAAGGTCTCATATCATGACAACAAAGCCTGATGGTGGCTTTATTAATGTAAACATCGCTTTTTTTGTTTCGGTGAAATATATTTTTTAAAAGCAGCTGTTTTAGGAAAAGTGCATCAATTGCATTAACGTTTTGTTTTATGCTTGATGTTTGTCTGTTGGTGTGACACATGGAGCTGCTGTGATGCAAGTCACATTTCAGACTTGCTCTGACCATTAAAGTATTATCGTATATATCGTAAAGACCTTGGTGTCCATATAGCTGCTTGGCGGTGTGCAAAGCCCCCTCGCAGCATTTAATCAGAAAAGAGCCTTTTATTGTTTTATGACCCTTTAACAAAGTGTTCGCTGCCTTATTGCGAACCAGGTTTGCAGTGGAGAGGAACCTGAATCCAGAAGTCATTCTTTAATTTGATATGGCTTCAAAAGAAGCATTGTTGTTGTTGTAAGGGAAACTTCTGCAGCAATGGAGAGTCAGGACTCAGAGAGACACGAGGAGAGTTGGAGCTTTGATGTCAAACACTGATGGTTTATTTACAAGTATCGCCCGGAGAAATTCACATCACAAGTCACAGCAGCCAGAGGTTCTGACTGCACGGGTGGGTTGCCATATCAATTCTGACCAGCCTCTCTCTCTCGATAGACCTTTTAACTAGTTTACAGAGTTAATCAACATATTAGGGGAGATAATCCAAACAGCTGGGCCCCCTGAATCACTGGCGTCTGACCCTTAATGGCCTCGGAGCCAGCGTTCCCACCCATAAACCATTTGTGACCGAGAGTTGACCGGTCATAAAACTGAGAATATCCACATATAAGTGCAGCAGCACATTCCTTAAAGGAGATAACAGAGTCAGGGTTGGTCATAAACAGTTAAATATCTTAGGAGTAACACAGAATTATTCTCTAACAGTTGTGATTTACTCTGGCGTTGCTAAGAAATGCTGCGACTTAAAACAAACGCTGACGCCAGCCCTCTGGTTGGTGGAAAAGCAAACTGGTTCAAACAAATTTAAGATTAAATTCAAGATTCAAGGCTTTATCATCATGTGCATCAGCTACAGTGTGATGTGGCAACGACACACTTAGGTCACAGGCTCCTCCAACAGTGCAATGTAGAGGACATAGAACAAATAAAACAGATACAATAGTGCAAGTAAATACAAATAAAATAGAAATAGTGCAAGAAGAGTCTATACAAGTAAATGGAATATGATATATTAGATTAATAATTAGCAAGATGCAAACGGATGAATGTTTATGAATGTACATATATACAGTTATGTGTGTGTGTGTTTAAGAATATATGCTGTGCACCAGTGTGTGTTTTCAGTATCGCTTCATAGTGTGTGTGATTCGGGCAGCTTTTTCTACAGCGTTCATGTGAAGGACATCAGCACTTTCCCCTCTGAGACTTTTCTTATAGCATCTATTCATTTCTTCCCGGTTCAAAAAAAGAAAACACACACACACACACACACACACACAGACACACAGACAAGCCCTGCCTTCTTCCATGTTTTTTAGCACGCACTAAATGCCCCCAGGCTGTCATCTTAGTGCATTTTGCTGAGGATGAAAGAACTTAAATCTCTTTCATTTCCCCCCCTCTTGTTTTCTCCGGTCCTGCCTCCCTATAAATGTCAGCTGGTCGTTATGCAACTCTAAATGTGTGCTGATATTAAGCCCTTTTGCTCCAGAGCCGGAAGGACAAGGTCACAAGTGATGCTAAGTCACTAACTATAATCTCGTTTGTGCACTTTTTCACAGCTGCAGACCTCAGGGGTTGCTGTATCACATTTTTCTCTTCCTCTGCTGTAAGCATATTTTCTCCGACACATTATTTTCTCCTGCCTGCTGATTCTGCCGGAGTTTCAGCTAAGCCTCTCAGCATTAGAGACAGAAAGACTTTTCTTTCCTAACTTGATCACTCCGAGATGTATGAGTGGTGCAGTGATGACGCATTACTGCATGCTGACCCTGAAGATAGCATCTCGTTTGTTCCCTCCAAAAAAAAGCCAATGTGATTTTGGATTATTGCAGAAAATAATCTCTGTGTAAAAAAAACATTTATGATACTTACATGTTTTGTTCAGCAGGATAATCTCCACATATTAACAATACTTTATGATTTCTGAAGTAAAAAGCTAACATTAGGCTACAAAGGAACTACAGCACGGTCACATGACTTCATGTCACCACCGCTAAGCTAAAGGAGGCTAATGTTGGGCTATAAAGGAACTACAGCACGGTCACATGACTTCACGTCACCACCGCTAAGCTAAAGGAGGCTAATGTTGGGCTATAAAGGAACTACAGCACGGTCACATGACTTCACGTCACCACCGCTAAGCTAAAGGCGGCTAATGTTGGGCTATAAAGGAACTACAGCACGGTCACATGACTTCACGTCACCAGCGCTAAGCTAAAGGCGGCTAATGTTGGGCTATAAAGGAACTACAGCACGGTCACATGACTTCACGTCACCACCGCTAAGCTAAAGGCGGCTAATGTTGGGCTATAAAGGAACTACAGCACGGTCACATGACTTCACGTCACCACCGCTAAGCTAAAGGCGGCTAATGTTGGGCTATAAAGGAACTACAGCACGGTCACATGACTTCACGTCACCACCACTAAGCTAAAGGAGGCTAATGTTGGGCTATAAAGGAACTACAGCACGGTCACATGACTTCACGTCACCACCGCTAAGCTAAAGGCGGCTAATGTTGGGCTATAAAGGAACTACAGCACGGTCACATGACTTCACGTCACCACCGCTAAGCTAAAGGCGGCTAATGTTGGGCTATAAAGGAACTACAGCACGGTCACATGACTTCACGTCCCCACCGCTAGGGTTGGGTATCGTTTGAATTTCCACGATTCTGATTCCGATTCTACTTTTCGATTCCGGTTCTTAACGGTTCTCAATTCCGATTCTTGAGGGGCAGGGTAAAAAAAATTACATTTATTCGAGAAACTTTTACACAGGTTAGTTTACAGTAATATTCACATTAATCAGTCTGTTTATATTCACTGCTATGTAACTGTAACCTGAACCACTGAAGCTACAACAGTCCAACTTTTAAAGGAATTTTTTTTTAAAACAGTTCAATCATATCTGCCTTCTCAGGCATACCGGGAAGAAATGTTTGAACATTTTAAAGTAAAATGCTTTAATCTGGTGCACTTTAAGCAGAATGACTAGAGACTAGATCTAGGGGGTACAACTCTAAACACCCATATGAAAAAGATCGGTTTACATTTTAATAATCAAATAAGTATGTGAACATAACCAGTAACCCATAGCCAATAACAAATACATGTAACGTATTTTAGTTTTGTTGTTCATTTATATCTTATTTTACTTTTTTATTTATGCATATTTTTGTATCTCTCCAGTTTAAAACGATATGTTTCAAACCTGTTTTATCCGGTTTTATCCCAATAATTATAAAGGAGTACCTTGGAAATAGTGTTTACATAAATTGTGATCAAAACGTTTGAGACCCACTGAGACAACTTAGATTAAAGTGAACTATCTAAACACTCAGTCCTTTACCTCACTGAGCTGTAGTCATCAGCCTCTCAGTCTGACTGGAGAGGACTCTCCCTCCACATCATTGTAGAAACATCTTCTTCTAATATCCGTTAGAGCAGCTAGCACCAGATGCTAATAACAACAGCGCTGGTACCGGTGCACCCTCCCTCTCTCCCTCGCTCGCCCCCACGCTCACTCGCACTTTGGTTGTGAGCTGCGGGTGCCAGATAAGCCAACATCCCCCATTTTCATCACTTACAGGGCCCATCGTACAGGGCGAATGAAAAGTGTAACCGGGAAGAAAAGGGTGTTACATTTACTTAATTATGAATGTTGTTACATCAAGGCCGAAAATTAGGATGAGCACCAACGGTCCAAACTTTTTTTTTTCCTCCCAGAGCTGTCAGCGCAGCGCCTCCACAGATCTGGCGCCCTAGGCGAACAACTATAACGCCAGTGCTACGGGCCGGCCCTGGTCTCAGGTTACGCTGTAGGAAGTGTAGGTACAACGCTACATTTACCGCCCCGCCGCAGTCATACGGTAGGCTACGGAGAGCGGCGAGAAACATTTCCTCAGGCATCGAAAAGCGGAACCGAAATTCACATTTCTAAATGATGCCGTTGGAATCGAAATGTTGGAATCGGTTCCGAACCGGAACCGGTTCTCGGTATCCAACCCTAACCACCGCTAAGCTAAAGGTGGCTAATGTTGGGCGTGATGACGTCTAGTCGTCTCATTTAGACATTTGTTAGCATTCGCCGTTCTTAAATTGACCGGTGGGGTATTTACTGACGTGTTTTATATCATAGGACAAAAATCTCTTCAGCTTGTGTTAACCAGACCTTATTTTAGGCTTACATCTAAAAATATGTTCAGAAAACCATTGACCTCCAGACAAGCCATATTTTGGGCCACACATGTTTGTCTGAAAGTCGTACGTTCGTCCCGGCTCTCCCTGTTTATTCTACACTGTACCTTTGCCGCTGTAACACCATAAATACCCCGCTGCAAGACTAAATAAAACCTTTTTACTGATTCTCATTCTCAATTCTCCTCCCCAGAAAGCGGAAATCGCTGTGGCCCCATTGACAATCACGTTGGTCCGGGAGGAGGTGATCGACTTCTCGAAGCCCTTCATGTCGTTGGGTATCTCCATCATGATCAAGAAGCCCCAGAAATCCAAACCGGGGGTGTTCTCCTTCCTGGACCCGTTGGCCTACGAGATCTGGATGTGCATCGTGTTCGCCTACATCGGCGTGAGCGTGGTGCTCTTCCTGGTCAGCCGCTTCAGCCCGTACGAGTGGCACACCGAGGAGCCCGAGGAGGGCACCGACGGTCCGCCCAGCGACCAGCCCCCCAATGAGTTTGGCATCTTCAACTCTCTCTGGTTCTCCCTGGGAGCCTTCATGCAGCAGGGCTGTGACATCTCCCCCAGGTAGGAAACTCTTTTATATCAGCTTTTCATTTGAAATTCAACATGTATTGTTCGGAAAATATCACTCATCACCGGCTTGAGCTTCAATCATAAAGTAGAGACACTACATACTGATATACACCTGAACATCAGCAGGAGAGGACTCTTTAAAGTAAAGACACTACATACTGATATACACCTGAACATCAGCAGGAGAGGACTCTTTAAAGTAGAGACACTATATACTGATATACACCTGAACATCAGCAGGAGAGGACTCTTTAAAGTAGAGACACTACATACTGATATACACCTGAACACCAGCAGGAGAGGACTCTTTAAAGTAGAGACTCTACATACTGATATACACCTGAACATCAGCAGGAGAGGACTCTTTAAAGTAGAGACACTACATACTGATATACACCTGAACATCAGCAGGAGAGGACTCTTTAAAGTAGAGACACTACATACTGATATACACCTGAACATCAGCAGGACAGGACTCTTTAAAGTAGAGACACTACATACTGATATACACCTGAACATCAGCAGGAGAGGACTCTTTAAAGTAGAGACACTACATACTGATATACACCTGAACATCAGCAGGAGAGGACTCTTTAAAGTAGAGACACTACATACTGATATGCACCTGAACATCAGCAGGAGAGGACACTTTAAAGTAGAGACACTATATCCTGATATACACCTGAACATCAGCAGGAGAGGACTCTTTAAAGTAGAGACTCTACATACTGATATACACCTGAACATCAGCAGGAGAGGACTCTTTAAAGTAGAGACACTACATACTGATATACACCTGAACATCAGCAGGAGAGGACTCTTTAAAGTAGAGACACTACATACTGATATACACCTGAACATCAGCAGGAGAGGACTCTTTAAAGTAGAGACACTACATACTGATATACACTTGAACATCAGCAGGAGAGGACTCTTTAAAGTAGAGACACTACATACTGATATACACCTGAACATCAGCAGGAGAGGACTCTTTAAAGTAGAGACACTACATACTGATATACACCTGAACATCAGCAGGAGAGGACTCTTTAAAGTAGAGACACTACATACTGATATGCACCTGAACATCAGCAGGAGAGGACTCTTTAAAGTAGAGACACTATATCCTGATATACACCTGAACATCAGCAGGAGAGGACTCTTTAAAGTAGAGACTCTACATACTGATATACACCTGAACATCAGCAGGAGAGGACTCTTTAAAGTAGAGACACTATATCCTGATATACACCTGAACATCAGCAGGAGAGGACTCTTTAAAGTAGAGACACTACAGCATGTGATGTTGTAGTGTGCACTTTGTTCTCTTTGGAAACAATGACTTAAAGATGCTCATGGGCCCTTTAAATATCTT
Source organism: Gymnodraco acuticeps (assembly GCF_902827175.1). Classification (NCBI taxonomy): domain Eukaryota; kingdom Metazoa; phylum Chordata; class Actinopteri; order Perciformes; family Bathydraconidae; genus Gymnodraco; species Gymnodraco acuticeps. The sequence continues at coordinate 77,792 of NW_022991516.1, forward strand.
TAAAGCTTTCAAGCATGGCTTCTTCTTAAGTTTGCATGCTCCAGTAAAGCCCCTGTCACACTGTCCCGAAATTGACACCCGATGGACACACGAATATTGAATTGTGAATTTCGCACGAAGATGGCCCCGAACCACACACGAAGGCAACATTTACATTACATTTAAGACATACAACTGCAATGAAAGTACCAAAAACAATGATGTTACAGTACTATGATACTGTACTGATATCTTCAGACTTTGTTCTTTACTTTATCCGTCGTTATATGTAGAAAATATTACGTTTTCTCCGTAATGTTGTTTCCATAACAACAACAACTTCCTGTCAACTCTCCTTCAAAATAATATATTATATCCTTTTTAGTTTCACAGAACACAAATTGGGTTATTTACATAATATATTTACATGATTTTGTTGTGCAATAAAACAACCAGATAAACACGATAAAGGAAATGTTCAAATTCGGCTGTGATCGTAGCAGCATCGGGCCATTCGTGAGGGCATCTTAAGCCTTCGTATGACCGCCGGTGGAGTTTCTCAGGCTCCGGCAGCAACTTCGTGAGCGGTGGCAAAATCTTTGGCATGCCAAAAAATTGCCGAAGGACCTTGCGAAGGTTCATTTTCGTGTTGAATTCGTGTGTCAATTGTGCCCTTCGTAAGGCCATCGTGAGGGCATCGTGTTATCATCGGTGCCATCGGGCATTCGCCCCGATCAGAGTGAGGGTGAATGCACCGATGATGACACGATTTGACAAGATGCCCTCACGAGTGCCTTACGAAGTTGCCGCTCACGAAGTTGCTGCCGGAGCCTGAGAAACTCCACCGGCGGTCATACGATGGCTTAGATGCCCTCACGAATGGCCCGATGTTGCTACGATCACAGCCGAATTTGAACATTTCCTTTATCGTGTGTCCATCGGGTGTCAATTTCGGGACAGTGTGACAGGGGCTTTAGTAAGACAACTTTGAAGGTAGTAAGTCAGAACAATAAATCACACACACATCACATAAGCACGTGTGTAAAAGGGACTCACTTTGTTTCTCTTTAATGGACTTTCATGTTGCATCCTATACCTTAAAACACGGGTCACAATACTCCAGGATTACATGTCTGTCTCATGACACATTTTAAACCACAGTCAAATAATTCAATCCCTAAAAAGGTACACCAGTCTCTGAATGTTCCCAACAAAGTCTACGTCCCTGTCCTCAGGCTAGAGACACATTACACGACTTTTAGGCCAGTTATAATCAATATGTGCCGTCACGTCCGTTAGTCTAGACGGAACTGAAATCTCTCGTCTGCCAGTCCTGTTGAGACGTTCATCATTATTTAAAGCAAATCAGACGTGTGCTGGAGTGCTGGACACATCTTGACAGAAAGAAGAACAATCAGCATGCAGTTCACCAGGGGCGGACTGGGACTGCAAATCAGCCCGTAAGCAATTGCCGCTAGTAACTTGTCAACGGGGGGGTGGGTGCTAGTGACTTATCCGACCGGCCCACATCGTCCGACCGGGGCCACGTCAGTACCGGCCCATCGGTCCGCCCCTGCTGCTCACTCTGGATCATGTTTGAGTTTATACATCCAGATATCTGTCCACCTGGAGATGATCTAAACTTATGAGTTTAGTTTTTATATTTTCACACTCTATGTAATGTGTCCCTAGCTTGATTCACAATATATGTAATATTGAAGCTGCAGCTTTCATCCTAAATCATGGAAAGACATCAAACAAATTGATTCAAACTGCAACGTGACTGCATTTATTCATTTGAGAAAGGCTTGTTTCCCTCTGTTTCTAGTCTTTATGCTAAGCTAAGCTAAACACATTGCATGTCCACCTTCTCTTTTAACCTACAGTCATGACATTGATATTTCTTCTTCTCACTCTTGTAAAATACACAAATAACCATAGTTTGCAAACATTATTTGAACTTTAGCATCTCCCTCCAAAAAAGCCAGTGGGATTTCTCCATTGGCTTTTGGATGATTGCAGGAAAGCTAACGTCGTGGCTATAAAGGAACTACAGACTTAATGTCACCACAGCTAAGCTAAAGGTGGCTAATGTTGGGCTATAAAGGAACTACAGCACGGTCACATGACTTCACGTCACCACAGCTAAGCTAAAGGTGGCTAATGTTGGGCTATAAAGGAACTACAGCACGGTCACATGACTTCACGTCACCACCGCTAAGCTAAAGGTGGCTAATGTTGGGCTATAAAGGAACTACAGCACGGTCACATGACTTCACGTTACCACCGCTAAGCTAAAGGCGGCTAATGTTGGGCTATAAAGGAACTACAGCACGGTCACATGACTTCACGTCACCACTGCTAAGCTAAAGGTGGCTAATGTTGGGCTATAAAGGAACTACAGCACGGTCACATGACTTCACGTCACCACCGCTAAGCTAAAGGTGGCTAATGTTGGGCTATAAAGGAACTACAGCACGGTCACATGACTTCATGTCACCACCGCTAAGCTAAAGGCGGCTAATGTTGGGCTATAAAGGAACTACAGCACGGTCACATGACTTCACGTCACCACCGCTAAGCTAAAGGCGGCTAATGCTGGGCGTGATTATAGTTAATGCCAACAGTTTCATTAGTTCCTCGCGTATTGACATATTTAATATTTAAGGTTTTCATCTGCAGTGTTGTACGTCATCTTAACAATTGTAGCCTATTTTTATATTATAAGTTATTGCACATATAGAGTGGTGCAGTGATGATGTTTTGTTGAAAGCTGACCTGGAAGTTAGCCTCTCCCTGGATCCCTGGACAAAAAGCCAATAGGATTTATCCATTATTCCTGCAGCACTCTATAATATATACTCTATCAGTGGTAATGTGCATGGGAACTGTAGTTAAGAAACATAACATGGAGGGATTAAATGTTAAGTTTGTGTTGTCTTTACCACAGTGTCCGCGGCTCATGCTGTGTGTGTCCAGCTGTTGGTGTGTGTGTGTGTGTGTGTGTGTGTGTGTGTGTGTGTGTGTGTGTGTGTGTGTGTGTGTGTGTGTGTGTGTGTGTGTGTGTGTGTGTGTGTGTGTGTGTGTGTGTGTGTGTGTGTGTGTGTGTGTGTGTGTGTGTGTGTGTGTGTGTGTGTGTGTGTGTGTGTGTGTGTGTGTCTGTTAGTATTGATCTCTTGTCTCTTCCTCTCACCGCTCTGCAGCCATATTGTTCTCCACTGTCTGACAGTCAGGGAATTAGCTCGTGTGTGTGTGTGTGTGTGTGTGTGTGTGTGTGTGTGTGTGTGTGTGTGTGTGTGTGTGTGTGTGTGTGTGTGTGTGTGTGTGTGTGTGTGTGTGTGTGTGTGTGTGTGTGTGTGTGTGTGTGGCTTCACTTCCATTACAAGAATCCCTTGGGGAAAAAAACGAACTAAAAGGTACACAATTAGGGCCGTTGCAATCAATGGAATGAAATGTAGTCAATCAGAAGTACTTAAGTAGAAATCTGAGGTAATTGCACTTGTTTTGCAGTAGTCATAGTTACACCTCAAATCAGAATCAAAATACTTGATTTAACCCGAGAGAAGTTGGGTTTCAATTCAGAATAAATTGATAAAAAACAACGATTTAAAAAAGTTAAAATAGAATACAAATATATTTACAAACAAATACATTAAATGTATATTGTATTTTTTACTGCACTTCTTTTTTCTTGAAAGCTACTAATAACCTTAATGTTTGTATAAATTCATTAATAATACAATTGTCAAAACGATTTAATCAATTAGTTAATTGGACAACAGAAAGATTATTATTGCAGTTAGGATTTGCTGCAAAAGTATTTATACCTGGTAATTGACAATTAAGGGGTTTTCATACAATACATCCCTTAAGAAAATGTCTTTGATATGAACAGTATATACAAATAAAGCTAAAACAATTAGTCAGTCAATCAATTAGCTGATTACCCGACAGAAGAATAATTCATGATTTCATCTTTAAAAACATTTGTTTGAGATTTTTACTTTTAGAAGTACATTTATTTAAGTAACATTTTAAATATAGGGCTTTTACTATTTTTAACAAGGTTTCTTCACAATGTTGTATAAGCATTTTTACTATATCTGAATACTCTGAATGCTTCGGTGTAAGGCATGTATTTATTTTTATTTTATTTTATGTATTCATGTATTTAACAGGGACAGCACATTAATGAGCATTTCTGTAAACGTGCCAGAGTTAGCCAAGAGGCTATTTTTCATCTGTAGTCCCTGGACAGATTTTAAAAGTCAACCTAAAACACATTTCATTTTAAACAAGTAAATACAATACATTTAAAACATGCAACAGACATTACTGGGATACTTAAATAAAACAATTTAAAATACAGAACATTAAAACAAAACAAAAGAACATTTTTTATTTTATTTAAATGAAGTGAAGACATTTGAGAAATCTTCAGCTTTACACAAAATGGTCGTTTTTGTTTTCTCCAGCTTCCTGTCCGTCATCCCATCTTCATCATGTTAGTGAAAGCCACACTGTGTTAAAGCCTGTAACTCTCGGTTCTCCATCTGTGTGTCAGGCGTACGGTTCAGGCACATGGTGGACAGTTGGGGTTATTTTAAGAGGCTGCTGTAAAAACGGCTCGTATAGTTATTTTAAGTCTCTCGTATGGTACGTCTGTTATCTGCTTTAAGCCCGTATGGATCTGATAGAGTTGGTAAGATTATTTAAGAGATGAAAGATGGACCAAACCAAGTCTATATCTTCCAGCAAACACCCCCAAAACCAGCGGAGAAGATGGAGGATCCCACGGCTCATTATATTACGTAAGCAGTGGTGTAGAGTAACTAAGTACATTTACTCAAGTACTTTACTCAAGTACAGTTTAGAGGGATTTGTACTTTACTTGAGTATTTCCATTTGATACTATTTAGTACGTTCTACCCCACTACAGTTCAGAGGTAAATGGTGTACTTCTACTCCACTACATGTATCTAATACCTTTAGTTACTTCTCAGATGTGGATGAATGATGTGAAATATAACCAAGTGTTGAATCAGACTTTAGTTCCACCTGGAGTAAATCCACCAGCTACCCTGCAGTATACAAAGTACTTCAAACTAGCTGCACCTTCACCAGCTTTGAGAACACTTTCATGATCAATCATTATAAAACATATCATATATATTATTCTGAAATGGACCAATCTGCACAACGACTACTTTTACTGTCGCTACTTTCACTATATTTTGATGAGAATACTTTTCTACTTTCACTTGAGGAACATTTTGAATGCAGGACTTTTACTGTAACCGAGTATTCCTACACTCTGGTACTTCTACTTTTACTCAAGAACAAGATCTGAGTACTTCTACTTTTACTCAAGTACAAGATCTGAGTACTTCTACTTTCACTCAAGAACAAGATCTGAGTACTTCTACTTTTACTCAAGTACAAGATCTGAGTACTTCTACTTTTACTCAATCTGAGTACTTCGACTTTTACTGAAGTACAAGATCTGAGTACTTCTACTTTTACTCAAGTACAATATCTGAGTACTTCTACTTTTACTCAAGTACAAGATCTGAGTACTTCTACTTCTACTCAAGTACAAGATCTGAGTACTTCTACTTTTACTCAAGTACAAGATCTGAGTACTTCTACTTCTACTCAAGTACAATATCTGAGTACTTCTACTTTACTCAAGTACAAGCTCTGAGTACTTCATGCACCGCAGAAGTACATCATGCATAATACTGCTTTAATTATATTTTGAAATGTTTAAATTCTAGTATTGTTTAGTTTATTTCTACTCTTTAATTTCTAACTAAGTGCCTTGTTTTGTTTTTGTTGATTTTGATGCTGCTGCAACGCAAACATGTCTTATCTTATTATTTATCCTTTAAAACTGCATTTAAGTTCAGACCAGCCTTTGTTTAGGCTTCGGTGCTTTGATAGTTTGACCAAGTGACTAACACTAAGCTTCATGAGGAGACTACGAAGGAGTTGAACTTATTCTCTGAGACTTCTGGGAGGAAAAGAGTTCATAGACCACGAAAAGGGATTGCAAAAGAACTTCATGGGCTAAATGCATATCGTAAAAGATAAATTAGCAAATGATTGAAGGTCTTGATCCGATGCTTGTTAGATGCAGAAACTCATTGAAAGAAAAGAGACTTGAATAGCAAGCTTGAACCACAGTGAATCCAGCTGTAGAGATTAGCATGTCTTGTAAATTGTGAAAACCCCTTTCATTTTCCTCAAAGAATTACAAAGTGCCACTGACTGCTTAGTAGCCACCAGCTAGCAGGAGAATAAGAGCTGGGTAATCTGCTAAACATCATGGAATCATCTCTAATAGAAGTGTAATTCTCCTCATGTGTTCTCGCTCGTTTCATGACACAGAGAAAGGCAGAGGTTGAAATAGCAGAATGTCCTCTTTTACTCTCTATTAATAAGGGTTAATACCCACTTCTGCTCCCTGAAGGCAGCCCATAATAATGAATTCATTGATGAATTCCCCCCGGTCTCCGTGGTAACTGGAGAAGAAGGCAGCTTTCATTTTGTTATTGACTAAATCCCCATAGGAATTAATTCAATGAACTCATCCAACTTTGCTGGTCATTTTAATTTGGTTTCCTTTATCGTAGGAGAAAGCTTCAAAGTGTACACGACTCTCCAGACTCTCAACTTTATCGGACTAAAAGGGTTTTAGGATAGATGGAACGGTTTTCCTACAATCACAGTTAACGTTTGGTGAAGTTTTCAGAGCGCAGAGTGTAAAAGGGTCTTTAAATTCTGCTTAAAAAAATATCTTAAACCCACTCTAAATCCCATAATATTCACTCTTTCCACATTATTTAGTATTATTTCAGTGGAAAATGAGTCAGCGTTGTCTCGATGCCTTCAACATATCAAACTGACTCACTAATCCGGCCCAAAAGTGCCATTAAGTGACAAAGACCGGTCATCAGGTGTTTTCTGTCACGTCGTGGCTTCAGATGCATTATCTTCGTCTCTTTTGCTGAGTCATGGTTGAGCTAACGAGGCGATTAGTCAGATGAGATACGATTAACCTTTATTTTAAAAAAATACCGAAAAAGTATGAATTCTGAGAAAAAAAGACAGAAAAAGTCAGAATTATCAGAAAGAAAGTCAGAATATGTCAGAATTTTGAGGAAAAAGTCAGAATTTTGAGGGAAAAGTCAGAATTCTGAGAAAGAAAGTCAGAATATGTCAGAATTTTGAGGAAAAAGTCAGGATTTTGAGGAAAAAGTCAGAATTCTGAGATAAAAAGACAGAAAAAGTCAGAATTTTGAAGAAAAAGTCAGGATTCTGAGAAAAAAGACAGAAAAAGTCAGAATTATCAGAAAGAAAGTCAGAATATGTCAGAATTCTGAGGAAAAAGTCAGAATTATCAGAGAAAAAGTCAGAAAAAGTCAGAATTATCAGAGAAAAAGTCAGAATGATCAGAAAGAAAGTCAGAATTATCAGAGAAAGAAGACTGTAGATTCTGAGGAAAAGTCAGAAGCCAGAATAAGTCTGTACTGAACGCTTTAGATCCAGGTGTTGAAGCAGCTACAGGAATAAGAGTGACATGCAGTGAAGGACAGGTGGGAATCAAAAATAAGTAAAGGATGATGTTTAGCGAGGCGGTCAATGGTTAAATATGATATCATCATAAAAAATGACTTCCACATTACCTTCACTGTGAATCCAACCAGAGCTGTGTCTCTAAAAAAGGGGGCCGTGACTTTCAAGCGGTCTTTCTGCAGAAATCCCATTATTCTATTAATTCTACGGCAATTAGCTTCGTCATTTCCCTCCGTGACTCGTTGCTTCTTTTCCTCCTTCACACTCGCTGGATTCGTCACAGATTACGGGCGATTGCTCGGCTCTGATTGCATCTCGAGGTCTTCGGCTTCAAAGTCAAGTGGCAATTTGCAGATTTATGTTTTGATATCGAGGCTGAAGCTGCTAATTACGTCGCTTTCATTCATAAACAAACTGTTTACATTCCTGTTGGTGGAGCCTTGGGTTTTGGGATCCTTCAACACCATGAGGGAATATTTGGGAGGTGTTTTGTTTCATTTCAACTCTTTTTAGAGACCTTACGAGTTACTGTAAACTTACACAAACGCTTGGATTTTTTACCCTTTATTTTATATCTTAAGACATTTTTAAAACAGATTTTTAATTCATATAACACTAAATGCCAGGAGTAAGTTAATAAGAGCTCACGTTGTTTTATTTTATTTTATTTCCTAACAGCAAACTTTATTTAACATACCTTGAGTTAGACTGAACTTAAACTACTTAAAGCCATCTAATACAGTGTTTATACTTTTACTCAAGTACAAGATCTGAGTACCTCTACTTTAACTCAAGTACTAGATCTGAGTACTTCTCCTTTTACTCAAGTACAAGATCTGAGTACTTCTACTTTTACTCAAGTACAAGACCTGAGTACTTCTACTTTCACTCAAGTACTAGATCTGAGTACTTTTACTTAAGTACTAGATCTGAGTACTTCTCCTTTTACTTAAGTACTAGATCTGAGTACTTCTACTTTCACTCAAGTACTAGATCTGAGTACTTCTACTTTTACTTAAGTACTAGATCTGAGTACTTCTCCTTTTACTTAAGTACTAGATCTGAATACTTCTACTTTTACTCAAGTACTAGATCTGAGTACTTCTACTTTTACTCAAGAACAAGATCTGAGTACTTCTACTTTTACTCAAGTGCAAGATCTGAGTACTTCTCCTTTTACTCAAGTACTAGATCTGAGTACTTCTACTTTTACTCAAGTACTAGATCTGAGTACTTCTACTTTTACTCAAGAACAAGATCTGAGTACTTCTACTTTTACTCAAGTGCAAGATCTGAGTACTTCTCCTTTTACTCAAGTACTAGATCTGAGTACTTCTACTTTTACTCAAGTACTAGATCTGAGTACTTCTACTTTTACTCAAGTACAAGATCTGAGTACTTCTACTTTTACTCAAGTACTAGATCGAGTACTTCTCCTTTTACTCAAGTACTAGATCTGAGTACTTCTACTTTTACTCAAGGACTAGATCTGAGTACTTCTACTTTTACTCAAGTACTAGATCTGAGTACTTCTCCCACCTCTGGTATTTAATTTGTCTTTTGTCTTTGATTTTTTTATTTCTCTGCATTTCTTTGACAGTCGGACAGAGAACACTTTGTGAAATATTAAAACACAAGCCACTAGATGGTGGGGACACAAATATACAACACATTAAATATATGTCCCATTTATTTGATATGATGAATGTTTTCCAAGTTCATTCCGGAACATGTTGTTGATTTCTTCAGTAGAAAGCAGATATTGATAAGTTGAGCTTTCGGTGTGGCCTCCTTATCTAACTTTCCACTTCTCAGTTTCATCATTTACATGTTCAAATTAATTAAATGAAATAGTTGCTGATAAGTGCAGAAATGCTATCTCTCTTATCTATATAAAACATATTAAAAAGATGTACCTTAAGCGAGCCAGCCAGTAGGGAATGTGCTGACTAATTGCTGTATAATTGCAGAAATTATGCTTCTACGTTTCTTTAATACCCCGAGGCGTTTTGTGATGGATCCAAAACGCTGCAGCCATTTTCTGTTTTGTTTCCACTTTGTTTCCTCTGACACTTCCTCCTTCTTCTCGTCTCGTTTCCTCTAACACTTCCTCCTCCTTCTCGTCTCGTTTCCTCTAACACTTCCTCCTTCTTCTCGTCTCGTTTCCTCTAACACTTCCTCCTTCTTCTCGTCTCGTTTCCTCTAACACTTCCTCCTTCTTCTCGTCTCGTTTCCTCTAACACTTCCTCCTTCTTCTCGTCTCGTTTCCTCTAACACTTCCTCCTTCTTCTCGTCTCGTTCCTCTACACTTCCTCTTCTCGTCTCGTTTCCTCTAACACTTCCTCCTTCTTCTCGTCTCGTTTCCTCTAACACTTCCTCCTTCTTCTCGTCTCGTTTCCTCTGACACTTCCTCCTCCTTCTCGTCTTGTTTCCTCTAACACTTCCTCCTTCTTCTCGTCTCGTTTCCTCTGACACTTCCTCCTCCTTCTCGTCTCGTTTCCTCTGACACTTCCTCCTCCTTCTCGTCTCGTTTCCTCTGACACTTCCTCCTCCTTCTCGTCTCGTTTCCTCTGACACTTCCTCCTCCTTCTCGTCTTGTTTCCTCTAACACTTCCTCCTTCTTCTCGTCTTGTTTCCTCTAACACTTCCTCCTCCTTCTCGTCTTGTTTCCTCTAACACTTCCTCCTTCTTCTCGTCTCGTTTCCTCTAACACTTCCTCCTCCTTCTCGTCTTGTTTCCTCTAACACTTCCTCCTTCTTCTCGTCTTGTTTCCTCTAACACTTCCTCCTTCTTCTCGTCTTGTTTCCTCTAACACTTCCTCCTCCTTCTTCTCGTCTTGTTTCCTCTAACACTTCCTCCTTGTTCTCGTCTTGTTTCCTCTAACACTTCCTCCTTCTTCTCGTCTCGTTTCCTCTAACACTTCCTCCTCCTTCTCGTCTTGTTTCCTCTAACACTTCCTCCTTCTTCTCGTCTTTTTTCCTCTAACACTTCCTCCTTCTTCTCGTCTTGTTTACTCTAACACTTCCTCCTCCTTCTCGTCTCGTTTCCTCTGACACTTCCTCCTCCTTCTCGTCTTGTTTCCTCTAACACGTCCTCCTCCTTCTCGTCTTGTTTCCTCTAACACTTCCTCCTTCTTCTCGTCTTGTTTCCTCTAACACTTCCTCCTTCTTCTCGTCTTGTTTCCTCTAACACTTCCTCCTTCTTCTCGTCTTTTTTCCTCTAACACTTCCTCCTTCTTCTCGTCTTGTTTCCTCTAACACTTCCTCCTTGTTCTCGTCTTGTTTCCTCTAACACTTCCTCCTCCTTCTCGTCTTGTTTCCTCTAACACTTCCTCCTTCTTCTCGTCTCGTTTCCTCTAACACTTCCTCCTCCTTCTCGTCTTGTTTCCTCTAACACTTCCTCCTTCTTCTCGTCTTTTTTCCTCTAACACTTCCTCCTTCTTCTCGTCTTGTTTCCTCTAACACTTCCTCCTTGTTCTCGTCTTGTTTCCTCTAACACTTCCTCCTCCTTCTCGTCTTGTTTCCTCTAACACTTCCTCCTTCTTCTCGTCTCGTTTCCTCTAACACTTCCTCCTCCTTCTCGTCTTGTTTCCTCTAACACTTCCTCCTTCTTCTCGTCTTTTTTCCTCTAACACGTCCTCCTCCTTCTCGTCTTGTTTCCTCTAACACTTCCTCCTTCTTCTCGTCTTGTTTCCTCTAACACTTCCTCCTTCTTCTCGTCTTGTTTCCTCTTAACACTTCCTCCTTCTTCTCGTCTTTTTTCCTCTAACACTTCCTCCTTCTTCTCGTCTTGTTTCCTCTAACACTTCCTCCTTCTTCTCGTCTTGTTTCCTCTGACACTTCCTCCTCCTTCTCGTCTTGTTTCCTCTGACACTTCCTCCTCCTTCTCGTCTTGTTTCCTCTAACACTTCCTCCTCCTTCTCGTCTTGTTTCCTCTAACACTTCCTCCTCCTTCTCGTCTTGTTTCCTCTAACACTTCCTCCTTCTTCTCGTCTAGTTTCCTCTAACACCTCCTCCTTCTCGTCTTGTTTCCTCTAACACTTCCTCCTCCTTCTCGTCTTGTTTCCTCTAACACTTCCTCCTCCTTCTCATCTTGTTTCCTCTGACACTTCCTCCTCCTTCTCGTCTTGTTTCCTCTAACACTTCCTCCTTCTTCTCGTCTTGTTTCCTCTAACACTTCCTCCTTCTTCTCGTCTTGTTTCCTCGCCTTGTGGGAAAACTTAACTCGTACATCGTTAAAGTCAAACTCTCCCCAATGTTTCTCTCCAACTTGTTCAGATGTAGCTTTTGTACCTATCATATCTTATTACGACTACAGTTGGATTTTCACATGTTTTAGTAGAAATGCAAATAAGTCATCCTAACCCCAAGAGCTGAGAAGCTGACATTAAAACATTCTCTATCTCAATGTTTAAGGTTTGTTGACCTTTAAGTTGCCCTATTCTATTCTATTCTACTCATAGTAAACAAATCATTTAAAACCCATAACCCTTAAACGGTCACATGTTCACTCTGAAGGCTCTCTGGTTAACCGTAATCTCACTTAATATGAATTGCATACATTTTAGGGGTTATTGGAAACTCTAAATTGCACTAAGTTGCCCTTTAGGTGTGAATGTTTTCCCTTCCTCTCGCTCAATGTCAGCTGTGATTAGCTTCCCATTTTACAACGTTTAAAACAACTCTCTGTTTAACCATTATCTCACTTCTTAAGGTGAACTAACTTTTATGAATCTTAGGGTTATTGGCGTCTTTAAATTGCCCTAAATTGTTCTTAATTCTTGTTGTTCTGAATTGGTTTCCTCTCGATTGATTGCAGTTTTCCGCATAATGAAGGTACAGCTCACCCTAACCCTCTATGGACACATTTTTTACCCCCTTTTCACCCTCTGTTAACCATTATCTCACTTTTTAAGGTTTATTAAAGTGAAATATGCGGTTTAGGGTAATTGCAGACTCTAAATCCCTTTAGGTGTGAACAGTACCCTTCCTCTCGCTCAATGTCAGCTGTGATTGGCTCACGCCTCCTAACGACACTTAAGGATAAACGCTAACGGAGGGATGAGACTCTTTATTATTGTAATATAGTGATGTAGAATCCACTTTCCATTGACGTCACTAATTCGAGGTGGAAACACTGACGTGAGAATTACCCAAAAAACTCCCATCTTTAAGCTTCTCTCCCCCTTTCCTCCCCCATCCCCTCTGTGTACTGCAGACCCATCAGTGTGTCACTGTGCATCAGAGTCACTGCTATCAGCCTGCACACACACCGCAGAACACACACTCACATTATTACATTCCCACAATGCACTGCATGGAGGCGATGTGATATGTAGCATGAAGGGGTTTTGGCAGGTAGAGAATAGAGAGGATATAGGAAGTCTTATCGTGCACCCCCCCCCCACCCCCTTACTCATTATTTTACAATTCAGCTCCAGAAATCATCTCAAGGAGAAGAGAAAATGGTGTGTGTGTGTGTGTGTGTGTGTGTGTGTGTGTGTGTGTGTGTGTGTGTGTGTGTGTGTGTGTGTGTGTGTGTGTGTGTGTGTGTGTGTGTGTGTGTGTGTGTGTGTGTGTGTGTGTGTGTGTGTGTGTGTGTGTGTGTGTGTGTGTGTGTGTGTGTGTGTGTGTGTGTGTGTGTGTGTGTGTGTGTGTGTGTGTGTGTGTGTGTGTGTGTGTGTGTGCAGCGACATGCTGCAGCACTTTCTCTATTGGTTTGCAGGCGTCACACAGAGAGGCGTCCCTACATGTTTCTTAAAGAAGGGTCTTTTAGCAAAGAGAACTTAAAGGTCCCGTGTCACGGCCATCTCTACTGATCATAGTTCCATTGTTGAGGTCTACTAGAATAGATTCACATTGTTCAATGTTCCAAACTCACATTGGTTTCTCACAGCATCTCTGTAAAGTGTGTGTATTCACTCTCTGTCCTACACGGCTTGTTGGAGCTCCTGCCCCCCCCCCTCCCTGTGAGCCCACTGTGCTCTGATTGGTCGGGACGTTGCGAGGAGCGGACAGGTTTCCGGGTCGGCGATAGAGCGAGAACAAGCGAAACTCATCCTGAGCACACACACACTCACAGCCGAAGTAAAAACAATAAGTGTGGCTTGATATTGAGTAAGAGGTTTCTAACGCTGTGAGAATGGGTCTGCGGAGAGCATTCCTCCTCCATCCCAACTCGTCTATTACCAGCGTTCAGGGAGCTCTATGCAAGTCAATGGGACTCCCTGTTAGTTAGCCAAGGGACCCTGGTGTGTGAGGAGCTCCAAGGATTGGTCCATTTGGGCCAATCCGGTCATTTGTTGTTGATCTGGGTTTTCACACGTCACAGAACCCAGGAAGCAAACCATGGAAAAAGAGAAATGTCCAACGAGGCGTTCTGGGGCAGCACAGACAGGTCTTCTCTGTGTTAGAGTGTTACTCCCTACAGGGTGCACTTTGAGGGTTTGTGACTGCAGACCGTTTACATGCAGACATGGGAGTCCCAGCAGCTTCTACTGAAGCCAGTCCCCAACTCCGGGGACTTCCGGCCGGGGACTTTGGGCGGCAGTATACGCCGTGAAGTGGTTTGCGGCCTGCCAGTAAACCCAAAGCAGAAGAAGAAGAAGTGACGTCAGCGGCTTCATTTGCCTAATCCACCCTCAGGGAACTTATTCCGGTGTGAACGCGATCTGTACTTTAGTTCATGAGAACTAAAGAGTTCACATGAACTAAGTTCTCATGAACCTTTGTGGGAAAAGTACTGCAGTGTGAATGCGCCTAATGAGACGGGTGATAACCAGAAAAGCATGACATGGGACCTGTAAAGCTGTGTCTAGTTAGTGGCTGTATGGAGAAATGGAAAGGGTTGTTATCTCGCTAAATAAAACCTTTCTACGACTTCTTTCTGCACACCTCTCAAAGATTCAAAGAGTCAAGATTGAAATGTTTTATTGTCATATAAGCTGCAGTGTAGAAATGGCAATGAAATTCTTCTGAGCTGAGCTCCTCCAACAATGCAGACCTCTGGAATGTCCAAATAGACCAATCAGAATCGAGTATTCAACTGAGCCGTGTGATAAGCGGGATGATGTGCAGCGAGGCGGTCGTGAAGGGTGTTCTTCATAGCGACCGCCTCGCTGCACATCACCCCGCTTATCACACGGCCACATTCTCAACAAAGTAACGACATGACTCCCAATATTAATTCAACTGCTTTTATAGATTTAAAAAAGTGTTGTATTGATTTAAATTTACATGCATCCGCTAAGAAAAGTAGTCCGTTGTTACTGTTTGAACTAACGTAGCAACGGCAGCAGGAAGTGCTTCCATAGCGTTTTTGAGGAGCTTTTTGATACAGATTTGAAAACATCGCTGCTTGCTTTAAAAGTAGCACACTTCATTTTGTCAAACCTTGGAGAGTATCTAGAGATCCTGCCCTGATGCCAAAGGAACTGCACACTGAATATGTGTCGCCGTTTGATCTCTATGTCCGGACCTCTCTCCTCCTCCCTTCCTCCTTTCCTCCTTTCCTCCTTTCCTCCTTTCCTCCCTTCCTCCCTTCCTCCCTTCGTCTTACCTCCCTTCCTCTTCCCTTCCTCCTCCCTTCTACCCTTCCTTCCTCTCCTCTTCCTCCCTTCTACCCTTCCTTCCTCTCCTCTTCCTCCCTCCTCCTCCCTTCGTCTTACCTCCCTTGCTCTTCCCTTCCTCCTCCTCTCTTCTACCCTTCCTTCCTCTCCTCTTCCTCCCTCCTCCTCCCTTCCTCCCTTCCTCCTTTCCTCCCTTCCTCCTTTCCTCCCTTCCTCCCTTCCTCTTCCTCCTCCTCCCTTCCTCCCTTCCTTCTTAGAAATAATAAATAATGCATAGACCACAGAACAATGGAGTTTGGCCAGACTGCAATAAGGCACAGTGGAAACACACCTTCTCTCCTCCTTCCTTCCTCCTCCCTTCCTCCTCTCCCTCT
>NW_022991516.1:93389-194964 GCF_902827175.1 Gymnodraco acuticeps
CTAACCACTATATCCTAACCACTATAACCACTATATCCTAACCACTATATCCTAACCACTATATTTCCTAGCCACCATAACCACTATATCCTAACCACTATATCCTAACCACTATTTCCTAACCACTATATCCTAACCACTATAACCACTATTTCCTAACCACTATTTCCTATCCACTATATCCTAACCACTATATCCAAACCACTATATCCTAACCACTATTTCCTAACCACTATAACCACTATATCCAAACCACTATATCCTAACCACTATATCCTAACCACTATTTCCTAACCACTATATCCTAACCACTATAACCACTATTTCCTAACCACTATTTCCTATCCACTATATCCTAACCACTATATCCAAACCACTATATCCTAACCACTATATCCTAACCACTATAACCACTATATTTCCTAGCCACTATAACCACTATATCCTAACCGCTATATCCTAACCACTATAACCACTATATCCAAACCACTATATCCTAACCACTATATCCTAACCACTATATCCTAACCACTATATCCTAACCACTATAACCTAACCACTATATCCTAACAACTATATCCTAACCACTATATAATAACCACTATATCCTAACCACTATATCCTAACCACTATATAATAACCACTATATCCTAACCACTATATCCTAACCACTATATCCTAACCACTATATCCTAACCACTATATCCTAACCACTATATCATAACCACTATAACCACTATATCCTAACTACTATAACCACTATATCCTAACCACTATATCCTAACCATTATATCCTAACCACTATATAATAACCACTATATCCTAACCACTATATCCTAACCACTATATCATAACCACTATATCCTAACCACTATATCCTAACCACTATTTCCTAACCACTATATCCTAGCCACTATATCCTAACCACTATATTTCCTAGCCACTATAACCACTATATCCTAACCACTATATCCTAACCACTATTTCCTAACCACTATATCCTAACCACTATAACCACTATTTCCTAACCACTATTTCCTATCCACTATATCCTAACCACTATATCCAAACCACTATATCCTAACCACTATTTCCTAACCACTATAACCACTATATCCAAACCACTATATCCTAACCACTATATCCTAACCACTATATCCTAACCACTATTTCCTAACCACTATATCCTAACCACTATAACCACTATTTCCTAACCACTATTTCCTATCCACTATATCCTAACCACTATATCCAAACCACTATATCCTAACCACTATATCCTAACCACTATAACCACTATATTTCCTAGCCACTATAACCACTATATCCTAACCACTATATCCTAACCACTATAACCACTATATTTCCTAGCCACTATAACCACTATATCCAAACCACTATATCCTAACCACTATATCCTAACCACTATATCCTAACCACTATATCCTAACCACTATAACCACTATATCCAAACCACTATATCCTAACCACTATTTCCTAACCACTATATCCTAGCCACTATATCCTAACCACTATTTCCTAACCGTTATATCTTAACTACTATATCCTAACCACTATGTTTCCTAGCCACTATATCCTAGCCACTATGTTTCCTAGCCACTATCAAGCTAAAATGACAGTTCAACCGCAGCCCTGGTTGCTGTTAGCGTACATGTTGTCTCTGCCTTCCCTCCATCTCTCACACCTCGACTCCCTAACAAACCTCCACAGCGGTCGAAGATCGCCGTCTACGAGAAGATGTGGGGCTACATGAAGTCTGCCGAGCCCACCGTGTTCACGAAGACGACCGGAGAGGGAGTGGTTCGCGTCCGAAAGTCTAAAGGGAAATACGCCTTTCTGCTGGAGTCCACGATGAACGAGTACACGGAACAAAGGAAGCCCTGCGACACGATGAAAGTGGGAGGAAACCTCGACTCCAAAGGATACGGAGTAGCAACGCCGAAGGGTTCACAGTTAAGGTGGGTGGAATAGTGTAACAATATGTGCTACGTGTTGTTATGGTATTCCACCTTCCCTGGTGTGCCGCCTTTATCTTAATCTTAATCTTAGCTTTGGTGTGGGGAGGGTTACTCTGGGTTCACTTTCTGAAAGCTAGACAGGAAGCACACCAGGGAGAAAAACACAGTTAAATTAAGGCTGTATTTTCACACGGCTCTGCAAACAAATATCAGCTGTTTCTGATCCATTGCAAAACGCACGCTTAAAGGTCCCCTATTATACTGTTATATCACAGGTCTCAGATATATCCAGAGCCTGTCTCTGATTGGCTGAAACACCAAGATTCAGGTGATAAGGGGGGGGGGGTTACCTTGGTTGCTGATTGGCTAATGGTTACACAAGACAAAACATCGTTATGACATCATCAAGTGGCCAAAATCTGATCAGCTCATTTTCAGACAGGTTTTTATAGAAATGGATCAAAAAGAGAGAGAATCTTTGTTCCTGAAACTTTCAGAGTCTCTTTCCACAGAGGGGACACATGTTGATGTAGAAGAGACATGAAGAAGAGGGGACACATGTTGATGTAGAAGAGACATGAAGAAGAGAGGACACATGTTGATGTAGAAGAGACATGAAGAAGAGAGGACACATGTTGATGTAGAAGAGACATGAAGAAGAGGGACACATGTTGATTGTAGAAGAGACATGAAGAAGAGGGGACACATGTTGATGTAGGAAGAGACATGAAGAAGAGGGGACACATGTTGATGTAGAAGAGACATGAAGAAGAGAGGGACACATGTTGATGTAGAAGAGACATGAAGAAGAGGGGACACATGTTGATGTAGAAGAGACATGAAGAAGAGAGGACACATGTTGATGTAGAAGAGACATGAAGAAGAGAGGGACACATGTTGATGTAGAAGAGACATGAAGAAGAGAGGACACATGTTGATGTAGAAGAGACATGAAGAAGAGGGGACACATGTTGATGTAGAAGAGACATGAAGAAGAGGGGACACATGTTGATGTAGAAGAGACATGAAGAAGAGGGGACACATGTTGATGTAGAAGAGACATGAAGAAGAGGGGACACATGTTGATGTAAGAAGAGACATGAAGAAGAGGGGACACATGTTGATGTAGAAGAGACATGAAGAAGAGGGGACACATGTTGATGTAGAAGAGACATGAAGAAGAGGGGACACATGTTGATGTAGAAGAGACATGGAGAAGAGGGGACACATGTTGATGTAGAAGAGACATGAAGAAGAGGGGACACATGTTGATGAGAAGAGACATGGAAGAGAGGGGACACATGTTGATGTAGAAGAGACAGGAGAAGAGGGGACACATGTTGATGTAGAAGAGACATGAAGAAGAGGGGACACATGTTGATGTAGAAGAGACATGAAGAAGAGGGGACACATGTTGATGAAGAAGAGACATGAAGAAGAGGGGACACATGTTGATGTAGAAGAGACATGAAGAAGAGGGGACACATGTTGATGTAGAAGAGGGACCTGAAGAAGAGGGGACACATGTTGATGTAGAAGAGACATGAAGAAAGAGGGGAACATGTTGATGTAGAAGAGACATGAAGAAGAGGGGACACATGTTGATGTAGAAGAGACATGAAGAAGAGGGGACACATGTTGATGTAAGAAGAGGACATGGAGAAGAGGGGACACATGTTGATGTAGAAGAGACATGAAGAAGAGGGGACACATGTTGATGTAGAAGAGGACATGAAGAAGAGGGGACAAACGTGTTTGATGTAGAGGAGACATGAGAAGAGGGGACACGTGTTGATGTAGAAGAGACATGGAAGAAGAGGGGACACGTGTTGTATGTAGAAGAGACATGAAGAGAAGAGGGGACACGTGTTGATGTAGAAGAGACATGAGAGAAGAGGGGACACGTGTTGATGTAGAAGAGACATGAAGAGAAGGGGGACACGTGTTGATGTAGAAGAGACATGAAGAAGAGGGGACACGTGTTGATGTAGAAGAGACACTGAAGAAGAGGGGACACTTGTTGATGTAGAAGAACATGGAAGAGGGGGGCACGTGTTGATGTAGAAGAGACATGAAGAAGAGGGGGACACGTGTTGATGTAGAAGAGACATGAAGAAGAGGGGACACGTGTTGATGTAGAAGAGACATGAAGAAGAGGGGACACGTGTTGATGTAGAAGAGACATGAAGAAGAGGGGACACGTGTTGATGTAGAAGAGACATGAAGAAGAGGGGGACACGTGTTGATGTAGAAGAGACATGAAGAAGAGGGGACACGGTGTTGATGTAGAAGAGACATGAAGAGAGGGGACACATGTTGATGTAGAAGAGACATGAAGAAGAGGGGACACATGTTGATGTAGAAGAGACATGAAGAAGAGGGGACACATGTTGATGTAGAAGAGACATGAAGAAGAGGGGACATGTTGATGTAGAAGAGACATGAAGAAGAGGGGACACATGTTGATGTAGAAGAGACATGAAGAAGAGGGGACACATGTTGATGTAGAAGAGACATGAAGAAGAGGGGACAGTTGATGTAGAAGAGACATGAGAAGAGGGGACATGTTGATGTAGAAGAGACATGAAGAAGAGGGGACACATGTTGATGTAGAAGAGACATGAAGAAGAGGGGACACATGTTGATGTAGAAGAGACATGAAGAAGAGGGGACACATGTTGATGTAGAAGAGACATGAAGAAGAGGGACACATGTTGATGTAGAAGAGACATGAAGAAGAGGGGACACATGTTGATGTAGAAGAGACATGAAGAAGAGGGGACACATGTTGATGTAGAAGAGACATGAAGAAGAGGGGACACATGTTGATGTAGAAGAGACATGAAGAAGAGGGGACACATGTTGATGTAGAAGAGACATGAAGAAGAGGGGACACATGTTGATGTAGAAGAGACATGAAGAAGAGGGGACATGTTGATGTAGAAGAGACATGAAGAAGAGGGAGAACATGTTGATGTAGAAGAGACATGAAGAAGAGGGGACACATGTTGATGTAGAAGAGACATGAAGAAGAGGGGACACATGTTGATGTAGAAGAGACATGAAGAAGAGGGGACATGTTGATGTAGAATGGACATGAAGACGGGGGACACATGTTGATGTGGAAGAGACATGAAGAAGAGGGGACACATGTTGATGTAGAAGAGACATGAAGAAGTAGGGGACACATGTTGATGTAGAAGAGACATGAGGAAGAGGGGACACATGTTGATGTAGAAGAGACATGAAGAAGATGGCCCGGACACATGTTGATGTAGAAGAGACATGAAGAAGAGGAGGAAGGAGACATGAAGCGGGGGACACATGTTGATGTAGAAGAGACATGAAGAAGAGGGGACACATGTGATGTAGAAGAGACATGAGGAAGAGGGGTTTTGCATAATAGGTGACCTTTAAAAGACATCTCTAAACACAATTTCCACCTACAGCTCGGTGAAACTTAAAAACACTACATATTCAATGGCTTTTCATGGACGTTTTATGCAAGTCCATCAGTCCAAGTGATTCCACCTTCCCTGGTGTGCCGCCTTTTCTTAATCTTAATCTGTGCTTTGGTGTGGGTGGGTTACTTTGGGGGGTTTCTGTGTTCGCTTTTTAGGGCAGAAATAGTTGCTTTTTGTCATCCGTGTTAGTTGCATGCTCGTGATCGTGATCATGCAGGGGTGGTTACTTCATTTCTCTTTTTCCACAGCTCTCCACAGCAGGTAAATCTGTGTGTGCTCGTGCTCGCTTTGTTTGTGTGAGATGTTGGAATGGCATGCTCGAGGCTGTTCTTTTCTGGAACTTCTGGAAATGTATTATTTAGAAAAATGACATTTTTAGACAACATGCATTTTGTACAGATGTAATTATCAGAGATGTGTTACGCTAATGCTACTTCAGCTTCCCGTCATGCTCCACTGCAGCAGTGTTTTGGAGCCGTTTGAATGCTCAGCCCTGGGAAACTGTGCCGACTGTAACTCTGCCTCCTGCACACGGAGGGATTTACAGACCTGCCACAGAAACACTGTTCTCACTGTGGGGAGTAGCTCTCTCAATCCACAGCCTCATCAATCAAAAAGCCCCGCGGCGAGGTCTCACTGAAGGGAGGGGATACATGTAGGAAATGCAAAAACCTCACAAGTGTGTAAACCAGCTCCATGATGGCTTCAAAGCATTCAAAGATTTATTGTCGTATGCACATTAGAGCGGTGCAGGGATGATGTATTTTTGCAGTTAGCATTGCCCAGGTTCCCTCAACAAAAAGCCAATTGGATTATTGCAGAAAATATTATCTTTGGAAAACAGACGTTTAGGATAATCTCCACATATTAACACCACTTTATGATTTCTGAAGTAAAAAGCTAACGTTAGGCTATAAAGGAACTACAGCACGGTCACATGACTTCTCGTCACCACCGCTAAGCTAAAGGAGGCTAATGTTTGGCTATAAAGGAACTACAGCACGGTCACATGACTTCTCGTCACCACCGCTAAGCTAAAGGTGGCTAATATTAGGCTATAAAGGAACTACAGCACGGTCACATGACTTCTCGTCACCACCGCTAAGCTAAAGGAGGCTAATGTTGGGCTATAAAGGAACTACAGCACGGTCACATGACTTTAGGTCACCACCGCTAAGCTAAAGGTGGCTAATGCTGGGCTATAAAGGAACTACAGCACGGTCACATGACTTCACGTCACCACCGCTAAGCTAAAGGTGGCTAATATTAGGCTATAAAGGAACTACAGCACGGTCACATGACTTCTCGTCACCACCGCTAAGCTAAAGGAGGCTAATGTTGGGCTATAAAGGAACTACAGCACGGTCACATGACTTCACGTCACCACCGCTAAGCTAAAGGTGGCTAATGCTGGGCTATAAAGGAACTACAGCACAGTCACATGACTTCACGTCACCACCGCTAAGCTAAAGGTGGCTAATGCTGGGCTATAAAGGAACTACAGCACGGTCACATGACTTCAGGTCACCACCGCTAAGCTAAAGGTGGCTAATGTTGGGCTATAAAGGAACTACAGCACGGTCACATGACTTCACGTCTCCACCGCTAAGCTAAAGACGGCTAATGCTGGGCTATAAAGGAACTACAGCACGGTCACATGACTTCACGTCACCACCGCTAAGCTAAAGGCGGCTAATGTTGGACTATAAAGGAACTACAGCACGGTCACATGACTTCACGTCACCACCGCTAAGCTAAAGGTGGCTAATATTAGGCTATAAAGGAACTACAGCGCGGTCACATGACTTCACGTCACCACCGCTAAGCTAAAGGAGGCCGTGATGACGTTTAGTCGTCTCATTTAGACACTTGTTAGCATCTGCTGTTTTAAATTCACCAGTGGGGTATTTACTGACGTATTTTATGTCGTAAAACAACACGTTAAAATCTCGTTAGCTTGTGTTAGCACTGACCATATTACTTGGTCGTTTTTCTGTGAATTCCTCTGCACGTGAATCCTGCAAAAGATCAGAGCAGCTACTGGTTTGCTTTGATCAGGAACAGTCCCTGACAGTAGTCACCCTTTCCTCCCGCTTTACGGGGACTCCATCTTGTTTTTTTTTTGTGGCATTACGATCTTCTGTCAGTCACCGGACAGGAAACACAACAAGGAGCATCACAGTTAATCAAGGCTGACATTTCACACGGCTCTGCAAACAAACATCAAAAATATCAGCTGTTTCTGATCCATTGCTGACTGCTTTTATTTTCATAATGATGCTAATAACTTTTAAAAGGAGCAAAACGCACGCTTAACAAAATCTCTCTCCACAATTTCCACCACAGCACGGTGGAACTCACACACACACACACACACACACACACACACACACACACACACACACACACA
Source organism: Gymnodraco acuticeps (assembly GCF_902827175.1). Classification (NCBI taxonomy): domain Eukaryota; kingdom Metazoa; phylum Chordata; class Actinopteri; order Perciformes; family Bathydraconidae; genus Gymnodraco; species Gymnodraco acuticeps. The sequence goes on from NW_022991516.1 coordinate 101,243, forward strand.
CACACACACACACACACACACACACACACAACCTATTTCCAATGGCTTTTCATGGACGTTTTATGCAAGTCAATCATGTTTTTTCCAGAGCAGCTTATTGCTCAGAAATCCTGTGAGCTTTGAATTGGCTGACGTTTAAACACAAGTGTAAAACCGGTCCAAATTATTTGGCTGTTCTCAAAACGCTGGCTGGTGCAGATATTTTGAGGATGTTAATTAATGCCAACGTTCAGTGCCAGTAATTATTGTTGAAGACGTGTCACATGGCAAAGGAAAATAAACTATCAATTACCCAATTAGCTTTCCCTATGTGTTTGTCTTTGCTAGGGTAGAAATAACAACATGTTTCATTTACATATATATACTTACAATCTAATTTGTGTAATTGTTTCCTGCAATTCCCAATCTGTAGATAATTTAAAGCAAACCCATTTCTATTAGCGAACCATAGTTTTCAATTCAAGGCTTTATTGTCATGTAGCTACAGTTTAGATATGGCTCCTCCAACAATGCAACATGAATATATAGGTCATAAAACAAATAAAACCAATACAATTAGTGAAAGAAATAACAGAAAATAAATAAAATAGTGCAAGAGATTATCGTCACAGATAATCCAGATTTTTATTATTTCACTTTGATCGTTTTTCAAACGTTAAATTTAACAAACGTTGGTGTTTAATTAAACAGACAATGGCGTTTAAGTAAAAGGAAACTGGATGCCTGCACTACATTTTTAGCCTAATCTATGATAGAAGTTAGTGAATGGATCTCTGGGGACCATGCACGTCCATTTAATGCTTAATAATGGAGGATATATATATTTTATTAAGGGTAAATATTAGAGAATAACCTGGAAAAAAAGATTGCAATGTCATTGTTGAAGTTATTTGTGAAGCAAAAACACATTATAAATAGTTTGTATTTCCTAATCTTCTGTATGATTTAATCAGATATAGCTATAGCATAAGCTAATGCTAACATTACAACTGGACATTTTAAGTTGGTTGGTTTGAACAAAAATAACCAAGTTAAGGGTTTTAAAATGTGTGTTTGATGGATATTACATGCACACAAACGTAATTCTTACCATTTTAGATGTGAACTATGTCAACTGACATCTGATATTTATTTTAAAAAACAGGAAGTATTGACCCTTTATATCAGGTTAAGCTAATCAACTTGTATATAGTCAAAGTCAACTTTATTGTCAATCTTTCAGAGATCGAAAAACTGTTTCCCACAATCCCGAAGACAAAAACAAATATATATAAATGTGTATGCAAATATGTATATACCTATATATACACAATACAAAAGACACATTTATACATATGCACACATTAAGACCTAAATTAAAGCACAACAATCAATATATACAAAATAACACTGCAGTCAGAAGAGAGAGATGTGTGTTGAGTGTGTGTTCTGTTCTTGGGATGTATTCATTTAAAGCATTTCTGCATTGTCCACCCTTGTCCCTCTCCTACTGCTACTCCTCCCTTTTAACCCCCCCCCCCTTACCCCTTCTCCCCCTTTCCCTCCCTAAAATTGGACGGCATACTCACCCCCTCTCACCAAATATGTTTTATCGTTTTCAAGAAGCGCAGTTAACCTGGCAGTGTTAAAACTCAATGAGCAAGGCCTGTTGGACAAATTGAAAAACAAGTGGTGGTACGACAAAGGAGAGTGTGGCAGCGGAGGCGGTGGCGAGAAGGTTAGCTTTGGTTAGCTACGTAGCTTTGCCCATATGACCTGATGTGGGGAAAAGAGAAATGTGTTTTTGTTGCTAACAGGAGCATCTGCCGGGACGACCCCCCCCCCCCCTCAGTTACTTATTAAAGGCTAGAATTTTTTTTTAAATGAGAGGAGAGCAAGTACTGTCGAAGCAAAAATATTTACAATATGATACGATACAGTATAAAACGATATGATACAATACAATATGTTCCAATACGATTCAATAGGATACGATAAGATACGATACAATACGATGCACTACGATACACTACGATGCACTACGATACACTACGAAACAATACAATACGATACACTACGATACACTACGAAACAATACAATACGATGCACTACGATAGGATACAATCCGATACAATCCGAAACAATACAATACGATGCACTGCGATACACTACGAAACAATACAATACGATACACTACGATACGATACAACACAATATAATACAATAATACTTAATTGTTGGATCAAGTCTGAAATTCCTCCTGCGTCACAGCAGCTCTATTTGCAACATTGAAAACGACAAATATTAAGACAACAAATAAGGAAACAGACATTAAAGATAAGATTACAATCGCTGAAGACGATATGTTCAATATTATTTACTGTATGACATTTAATCTGGCATTAAACTCAGTATTTAGTTTAAGGATTGACTTCAGTCTAACTCAAATTGTGGGACCCTGTATCTCAGATGCATTCTTAGAGGTTCTGAAAGGGTTGAGCTACAATCTTTGAGCCGATGTCGAGGTGGAGCAGCTCTCACTTTAATGCAGGGGAGTCAAACTCAATTTCAACTCGGGCCACATTAGCATCATGGTTGCACTCAAAGGGCCAGTTTTATATATAAGACTATATAAGAATAAATATATAAATATTTAATATATATACAATTATGTATTATATTACATTATTGACTCTGCATTGGATTATTATCGGATAGGGTAATATCTTCCTAATTAACTACGTCTGAAAGCAGAAGTCTGGGGCAAACAATTGCAAGTCTCTTCAGAGAGCATGTCACAAAATGATTTAAAAAGAAAAGCCAAATTCTGGAAAAACTAAAAAAAATAAGTGACATTTTGAACAAAAAGTAACATTTTGAAAAGAAAAGTCAAATTCCGAGAACAAAGTCTAATTTGAGATGCATTGTGGGACATGTAGTTTATGGGCAATGTGCCTCTGTAAAGCGGCATGTAACCGTATAATAAACATATTATATTCTTTGCAAGCTCTTGTGGGGCCGCATGAAATGAAGTCGCGGGCCGGATTTGGACCCCGGGCCTTGAGTTTGACACCCCTGCTTTAGAGCGATGGACAAACACTTGTACTGCAATACTGTAAACCTCTCAAAATCACACATGTAAAACAAAAATGTATTGATATGTTGGCCCTAAAGACTTAAGGCCGGTCCTTTTGTTTCAAATAGACATGTCATAAGTAAGTAAAATGTATGTAGTAAGTAGCTTTTTACCCAGACAGTCACAAAGTGCTTGACAAAGCATCCATACGAATCATTAAAGATTAAATGACCACACAAGCCACGTATTAAGAAGTGCTAAAAACACAATAAAAACATAGAATAAAAGCACACAAGTTACCCAAACAGTCTTTAGATGACATTTAAAAGACTCTACAGAGTCATTTATCAGGGGATAATATGAAAGTAGCCTCATATTTGGGGTTCAGACGTACCTCTAAGCATAAAGTACATTTTCCCACGCTAATAGTTTTGTGTTGACAGTACTAGCCTCTGTTTTTGTAAGTAAAAGGTCCCGGCAGTATGTGCCCGTTACAGAAAAGCGATGCAGCCGGGGGCCCCATGTTTATATGTCCGTTAGCTCCGCCCCCTTTAAAATCTCCCAATTAAACCCCCAATGAAAGAGCAAAGAGACATGTATCGTGAGTGGGGCCCCTCCCGGCTTCGTCACTTTTTAAAGAGTACTGAGCTGCTCTCTGTTGGGCTTCTTCTGATTGAATAACATAAAATAACATGTCCTATGATGTTATTTATGTTATTTTCCCCACCCTACCCCCACCCCCGTGATTTGAAGAACGCCTGTAAACCTTGCCGTATTGAAACTGAGCGAAGCAGGAGTCTTAGACAAACTGAAAAACAAATGGTGGTACGATAAAGGGGAGTGTGGACCCAAGGACTCGGGAAGTAAGGTCAGCCTCCCCTCCTCACTCCACGCACACGCTCTGTAACGCTGCTCTGTTATTACAGCAGAAACAGACACGGCATGTACTGAACATCACAGTGAATATATCAACGTGCATTTACTCAAGTACTGTACTTAAATACAAGTTTAAAGCCAAGTATTTCCACTTAATGGTACTTCATACTTCTACTCCACTACATTTAAAAGGGAAATAATGTATATTTTAGGCCACTACGTTTATTTTAAAGCTGTTTAAATGCATTTAAACACAATAACTTATATAAAGGGGTATTCAGGGTCCGAAAAAAGACAACAGACATTAAAAAAATCTGATTACTAGAAGGATTAAAATGTTACAATGCATTTTAAAATAGAGATAAATATATTATATGTGGATGAACTGCCTACTATTTATTTTCTGGCTACTTGCATTTGATATTAAGGTACTCCAAAATGGTACTTTCTACTTCTACTCCACTACATTTAAAAGGGAAATAATGTATATTTTACACCACTACGTTTATTTTAAAGCTGTTCTGATGCGTTTAAAACGTGATATTTAGGATATATATATCAGTATTCCCCAACAGTGACGTGAACAAATCAGATGTTCTGCTTTCATTTAGGCTACTTGCACTTGATATTGAGGTACTCCCAAAGTAACAGAAAGTAATCAAACATTTATATTGTAGTGCCTAGATTAGGTCACTGTGTACATTTGGTTACAGGTATCTACGGTGTCCCATAGGTCACAAACATGTCCATTAGAAGAAATGCGCTGCAGATTAAAAAACAATGAACGTATATAAATACACCGTAGCTCACTGGAGTTGTAACAGATTACATTTGAGAAGTAACGCTCCCAACCTCGTTGATTAACATAATGCATCTCTAAAGATCAAACCAGTGGAATAACTGTTGGAGGTACAAGGAGGTCAAATAACTTGCACTTTTCTTTGACTGTTCGCCCACAGCAGCAAACTTGTCAATAAAATACATCACATATGGAGACAAATATTCCTTCAGATGGAGTACTTTTGATCCTTGTAGTATATTTGTAGGACAATGTAGGACTTGTACTTGTAGTGGAGTATTTGGACATGAATGTATTTGTACTTTAACTTCAGTGAAGTCTTTCACCTAGTAGCACGAACACAATATGTCGACGCACACACACAGACACACACACACACACCTGCAAATGAGACTTTAAAAGCATGACAGGCAGTTTGTGTGGGAGGAGAGTCAGAGCTGCATACATTTGAATAAAAACAAGGGTGAGGAGGTGAGAGTGAAAGCTGCAGACAAATGAAAGATCAGATTCACCTCAAGTATTGTCAGCCATGCAGGACATTTTAAATGCTTTTTTAAAAACACTTTTCCTGTTGCTTTAGATTACACACAGAGCATGCTGTCAGCAGTTTGTTTAGATTAGATTAGATGTAGTTAATTCATCCCAAATTGAGGAAAAAACTGCAGAAATGTAACTGGTATTACACAAAGGTAAACATATATTACAATAGAATATAAGCTATAAACAGTAAATAGATCAACAGTAGAAAATACATATATCAATATACACAATATCACAAAAATACTGAATAAGTAGACACATCTACTACAGGAACAGACAATATAGACATATGATAGTATATAAATATATCAATATATCAATATCTAATATATACTTAAGTGAGTATCTCTACAGAAAGAAAAGTGCTTAAAGGCCCTTTACAGCTAAGATTGTGTGAAAAACATGATGAAATATTTGGTGAACAATATATTATTTGGGGGAGAATTTGTTATGTTTTTGAACCTGTCTTTAAGTACATTTCAAATTAAAATAAATACACGTTTTTTAAATGAATACATTCATATGTTTTTTGCTAAAATATACATAACTTGAGTTAGCAGGAGATCATTTTTGCTAGCTGTGCAACAGAGAGGGTTGTGTGTGTGTGTGTGTGTGTGTGTGTGTGTGTGTGTGTGTGTGTGTGTGTGTGTGTGTGTGTGTGTGTGTGTGTGTGTGTGTGTGTGTGGAAAGTCAGATGCACAGTGTAGTTATACAATGAAAGTCTAAAGATGCTACAGTGAAATGAATTACTGCTTATCGTAACAACAGATAAACGTGTGTGTGTGCATGATGAGTTATTTTCCACACACTCCTGTACACATGTGAAGTATCAATGCTAATGCTACCGCTAACGTCCCTCTCTCTTCATCCAGGACAAGTCGTCCCAGGCTCTCAGTCTGAGCAATGTGGCGGGGGTCTTCTACATCCTGGTGGGGGGTCTGGGCCTCGCCATGCTGGTGGCACTCATCGAGTTCTGCTACAAGTCCCGCAACGAGGCCAAGAGAATGAAGGTGGAGACCCAAACCCCTCTTTTTAACCCCCCAGAGTACCAAGAGTCCCCATCCCAGCCCCAAAACCCCTATTGTAACCCCTCCGAGCCCCCAGAGTCCAAGATCCAGCCCCAAAACCCCCTTTTTAACCCCCCAGAGTACCAATCCCAGCCCCAAAACCCAATTTTTAACCCCCCAGAGTACCAATCCCAGCCCCAAAAACCCCTTTTTAACCCCCCAGAATACCAATCCCAGCCCCAAAACCCCCTTCTTAACCTCCAATTGTCCCCAGAGTCCCAGAGCCAGCCCCAGAAACCCCTTTATAACCCCCCAGAGTATGAAGAGTCCCAATCCCAGCCCCAAAACCCCCATTTTAACCCCCCTGAGCTCCAAAACCCCCTTCTTAACCCAACCTGAGCCCCCAGAGTGCAGCTCCAAAAACCCCTTTTTAACCCTCCTGTTGTCTTCGGGGTCAAATCTGACAGATTTACTACTTTCATCAATCATAACTTTTTTGTTTTACATTCGATTGCATTAAGGCTTCATGATATCCTTCACAGTAGACATTTGAACATATACAATTGCTGATCACCACTTTCATTGCATTTTGGATGATTTAGTGAACTTTGTAACACCATGGCGTTCCCGGTATAATGACCGCCATAAAGAAAAGGAATTAGTAACCATCCGGATCAGATAAAACACACACACACACACACACACATACTCTTCCCCCCCCTTATGTGCCCATCCCCCATGTGAATCACACCTGGGCTGGCACCAGAGGTTGCGCTAGACTTTTTCGCTGCCCGTCATTTTGACGGACAGGATCGTAAAACTTCCGTCAAAATCCAGAATTACCCGTCGGCCTTTACACAACTCTGACGAGGGGGACGACGGACGAGCATGCTCGTGAATTGTCAACGAGGGGGGGGGGGACAGTTCACATGCGCCGTGTTATGCATGGCTGCTGCACCTCGCGGGAGCGTGCACAGCGTAAAGCCAAAACTCACAGACATTTCAATGATTTGTACGGCACAGTTAGGTTTGGAAACGGTATAATTTCCTTTTTGGAGGGCATGCATAACACGGCATAACACCGGAGCCTCGCTGTTCCGAGTTTGTTCTAATCTGTCAAAATGACGGACTGCTTTCAGATTTGTCCGTCATTGTTAAAAAAAATCCGTCATAGACGGAAAATATTCGGTTAACGCGACCTCTGGCTGGCACACACACACACACACACACACACACACACACACACACACACACACACACACACACACACACACACACACACACACACACACACACACACAGAACAATTTGACACATTTCCCGCTCTTATGTGCCCATCCCCCACATGGATCACACCTGGCACATGCAATACATGTTCAGTGTCTATTCTTTGTATATTTACTGCAGTTTTTCATGTATACCAGTAGTCTGATACAATATGTACAGTTTGAAAGGGTTAAATGAAATGTGGTGATGATTAATGGTTTCTGTGTTAATGTAATAGCAGTTTAAACAGGACCGGTCAAATTTGACCGTGAACACCAAAGTAAGGGGGGGAAACGAAGACAATAGGAGGGTTAACCCCCTTAAAGTCCCCAGAGTCCATATTCCAGCACCGAAGCCCCCTTTTTAACCCCCAAAAGTCCAAAGAGTTCCAATCCCAGCCCTAAAAACCCCTTTTTAACCCCCTAAAGCCCCCAGAGTCCCAATCCCAGCCCCAATAGCCCCTTTTTACCCCCCAAAGCCCCCAGAGTCCCAATCCCAGCCCCAAAACCCCCTTTTAACCCCCAGAGTCCCAGAACCAGCATCCAGGACGTAGCCCAGTTTAGCGATGGTTTTAACGACCGGGAAGCTGATTAAATGTAGACGGTTGAACGTAAAGTCTGCATATAAGCCCCTCCCTCTTATCTGTAAGTGAAACCTCTCCTTCCTTTGCTCAGTGACTGTGGTGAAAACGTGGCTCAAAATGGCTTACCACCTCCTTGTCTGATCTGCTTTTGTGGTCATGTGAAGTCCTGGTCCTCCCAATGTGAAAGGAAGCGCTGAGTCATCCTCAGACATGACGCTGGTTCTCATTTATCAAGCTAGCGTCACACATCTCCGGGTAAAAAACGATTCCTCATCATCCTGACCTCAGAGCAGAGCTAATTATAATTTCAGTCACTTAAAGTAGTCAAAAATACACGATAAATGCAATATTTAAGCATCAAATCTGCTATTTATGAGTTAATTAGGTCAACATGGGAGTTTTTAGCGTACATTTCTTACTGTATTACAGGTTTTACTGCACCCATCGTGTACTAATAGCAGAAAGGCATGTTAAATGAGGACCAATGTCTTACTTATTCACACGTCTACACCTTTCATCAAAATGCAGCTCATCTGTTCCTGTCTGTACTTTGTTTTTCACATAGAAAACTAGCAGTGGAGTATTGTATGTTCACACTGTAGTATTAATGAAGTTTAACATCTCGGTACTTCTTACACTTCTTATTGATTACTGTTAAATGTTAAAAAAATAACTGAAATGATGGTCAGAGCTTCATTTAATAACAGCTAACATCAGAAGAACAACTCTTACGTTTGTTTATTTGGGGCTGTTGGAGAGTAAGGGTCCCGAAAACTCTTAGTTATGTTGGGATGTTTTTAACGGACGATTAAGCCTTGATTTGAATCCAAACATGAATGGAAGAAATTATTATTATTACTATCTATCTATTCCAATAATCCAAAGAACAATCGTGTTTACCCATCATGCTCTGCTGCCTTTCTTCTGGTTTTCCCTTTAAAAAAAACATATGTTGCGTCAATCCCAACTCCAATGACTTTAAAATAAAGAGAGGAATCCCTGGAGCTCGGCTATCGATGCGGAGCTTCTGCTTTTTGTCTCTGGATATATTTCCCCCAGGTCTTCGTCCATCAGACTCTTTTTTTCGGTGTGTTTCTGTCCCCCATCAGCTCTTCAAACCCTTCATGTTGCTGAGTCAGCTTCCCTGTCTATCACTATCACTGTGTAATGAGGGCTGGCTTCATTCTGTCCCGAATGGCTCTGAAACGTCTGTCCTGCTACACTTCTGTCTTTATATTCAAGTGTTGGTTTGAACAGATAATGCTGAAGCAGACTGGAGTTCTAGTTCTTACGTTACTTGGAGACAGAAGTCATTAAAGGTGTTGAAACGGGCTAAAGCCTATATTTCTGCCATTATCTAAAGCAGGCGTGTCCAAACTATAATTCTAAAAGTATAACGGAAGATGGCCCACACCTGAAACATGTGCTTGTTTTATATTTGACTTCCTAAATATAGATGTAAACAGATAATACACAGTATTATTCATGTGTTAAGACACATTTTCTAACAAATCTAAGTTGATAAAAAAAGCCCAATTACTTATTTTCATAACAAACTTGAAATACACCCTTCAAATTTCCCCTTTACGCTTTATGAATGATATTCAAATAATCCAACAGTACAAAGATCAAGTGTTTACCCATCATGCCGCCTCCCATGCGTCAATCCCACCTCCACCTGTCTCCAATAAATACCTAACCAACCATTGCCCAACACTTCCTTCAAAAGAAGGTTCATAAACGTACAAAATGACACTAAAGAAAGAACAATTCAAATCAATAAATAGCGCCAGTAAAGCTTCATAAGATCTCGAACCCGTCCTACGACTCCAATCTGCTTCAATTTCAAACGTGTCTTTTTTCCTCCTCGTCTCTGTTCACAAACACCTCTCTGTATGTCTCTTTTCCTCAGCTGACCTTCACAGAGGGCCATGAGGAATAAAGCGCGTCTGTCCATCACAGGAAGTGTCGGGGAGAACGGACGGGTTTTAACGCCCGACTGTCCGAAAGCGGTCCACGCGGGACCTCCGATCCGCCAGAGCTCCGGCCTCGCCCTCGTCTCCTCCGAACTCCCGTGAAAACCAAAAACCTCTCAAGTGCCTTAAATCCTGAAACCAGAAAAAAAAAAAAAACAATAATCACACCGCCAACGAAAACTACCAGAAACTTCTTCACCACCAAGAGAACCGGAAACGAGGGCGAGACGGAACCGGGAAGTTGAAAAACGAACCATGATTTTTTTTCTCGGAAATCTACGGAAGCAAAACAATCTAGATTTTCTTTTTTTTCTTTTTTGTTTTCGGGGATGTTTGAATCAAAAGGGGAATCCAATGGGAACCCTATGGGAATCCAATGGGAATCCAATGAGAATCCAATGGGAATCCAATGAGAATCCAATGGGAATCCAATGGGAATCCAATGGGAATCCAATGGGAATCCAATGAGAATCCAATGAGAATCCAATGAGAATCCAATGGAGCCATTCCCTGGTGAAGAGGAGCAGACGAGGAGGAATAATATCATGAAATATGATAAAGACCAGAAAACTGTAAACTTGAAACGTCTTTTTTTGGGATTGCTGTGAATCGGGAATAAAAAAAATAAAAAAAACTGAACTTACAATCAAGATTGTTTTCAAAACTGAATTTGCTCCACGGACTCGAGCAGAACTAGATATCAACACCGGGAGGACAGTAGCCCCGGTGAGGAGAAGAAGAACACATTTGTACTCATAACACAAATCTAATGAAATTGAATATATGAGCAAACATAGGAGAAACTGTGAAGATAAGTAAATATGTATATTCAGTGAAAAAAATACTTTAGCTGTATATAGAGACGACTGTGTAACATGCTTGCTTTTTAAACAGATGTACATAGCAGTAGTGGACAGACGGACAGTTGTTTTTTTGTAAAATCATGTTTAAATAAGATTTTATTCATCGCAATAATGAAAACTATGACGGAGGAGTTAAAGTGTTATGTGTTATTGTATTCTCTAAATGTGAAAAGGGGGTATCGACTGCCCAGATACTCTGATACCCAGATTCATTAATATATTCAACGATGAATGTTAAAGTAGCTCCACCCCCAACCCTTAAAAACAGAACACCCCCTCACTGTGTAGACCCAGAGAGACGCTTATTATGAGTATTTATAAACTTTCTGCCGTCAGAATATAACTATTTTTCTCATTCTTTAATCTATTTTTTGTACCGAGGAACTAAACTGTCTGTCTCCTGGTTTTAAATGTCCAATATGGGTGTATATCTTCATAGATGTGTGTGAGGCGAGAACCATGAAGGGACGATGATCAAAAAAAGGCCCATTCGTTTCTCAATATGTTATTTCAAGTGTCTGTTTCCAGAGAAAGCTACTGGTTGTTTGTTGATAATAAAGTGATTCCTTTATTGAAACACTGTGGATGTTGGGAAGCTGGACACACCGTAGCAGACAGTCCTTCCCACTGAAGTGTCCTCATCTCTTTTTATTTTTGGGACAATCTGCAATAGGATACAAGAAGCCACATCAGCAGCAGCCGGCGACGAACACGACGTCGTTTCTAAATGTTTTCCGTCTGAACCCCAAAAGGCAGGAGGAAACTGTTGGAGATATTTCAGGTCATGCCTTTGTTTGTCCTGCCATCCGTCTGTTTCGAGCTGAAGAGTAATATGGCGTCTTCTTTTTGGGTTTTAATTGTACATCTTTATTTTGATCTTTTTTAAGTAAAAAAAACAAATTTCAAAACTGCGTGTTAGTGTCGTCATTTAATGGAAGTTAAGAGGCTGATTGATATGAAACTTTGCATTTTGCCTTTTCTTCTCTAAATGTTTTCAGCACACGACAATATACTACGTTTTCTGACATATGGTCACGTGACTTTTTACTTTACTATGACTTGTTTCAGCCAAGCCCGCCTTAACCTGCCATCAGGCCCTGGGGTTTTGTAGGCCCCCTATTTAAACAACAAATCAAAGTCATTTATAGCCTCTGCAGGCTCTGCACACACACACACGCACACACACACACACGCACACACACACACACACACAACTAATTGAGCACCATGAACAGCAACATATGGCCTCAAAGCCAGGTATCAGTAGATGAGAATGATCATTATCTCCGGTGGATTAACACAAACCTAGTTATGTAAAACGATGCACATTTAAACCTGCAGTCTACTGGGAATCAATGAATAGTGCCGCATTGCCTTACCTCTTTAGCAGTGCTTCCGAAAAATTCTTTTTGATGTTCTTAAAATTCATCTCACGAAGAATGTCATGCTCAATTGACATCAGTGTTAGGTTTCCTTTTCCGAGAGCCACTCTCAAACTTTTTCTTCTCCGACATTTTCTCCTAAACAACCTGCATCTGTCACTCAATCACTCGCAATTTGAAGTGAAACATATTCTCATTCTGATTGGCTGTTAAGTGATGACTGTTTCGGAGTCATCACTTTTGAGAAAGATCTCTGGAATCCATCGATCTGATTGATTAGCGGAGCAAATAATCAAAATAGTACGGAGGGAAGATATTTTCGTTTGGATTACTGGTCTGGGGGAAGCTTGTGTGTGTGTGTGTGTGTGTGTGTGTGTGTGTGTGTGTGTGTGTGTGTGTGTGTGTGTGTGTGGTGTGTGTGTGTGTGTGTGTGTGTGTGTGTGTGTGTGTGTGTGTGTGTGTGTGTGTGTGTGTGTGTGTGTGTGTGTGTGTGTGTGTGTGTGTGTGTGTGTGTGTGTGTGTGTGTGTGTGTCACCAGAGTTCCCGTTAGAATATTTTTTCGCCGGTCAACATGTCCGTTAAAGTTTAAATCTTCCGGATAAAATGAGAAAAGTGCCGGTCAAAGGTCTTCTTTGTTATTTATTGAGCTTTAAAACAAATTGATATGATTCAATATTAAACTAATTATAGTAGATTAACTACATTATTTAAAAGTGAACAGTAATTTACAATAACACGGGAATAATAAACGGAGCGCTCTCCCTCTCCTGGCAGCCCGTCAGCAGGGGCGGCGCCAGGGGGGAGCTAGGGGGTGCTGAAGCACCCCCCAGGATTGCCAAAGCACCCCCAATAAATATGTTTTTTTTTTCCCCCGAAAATTATTATTATTATTTTTATTAAATTAAATTAGAAATATTATTGATTACATCAATGCATATGTGAAACAAACACATTTTTGACCAAAAACATAAAGCCAACACAGGTGATATGATTAGGCCAATGGTCAGCACCCATTCAATTTTTGACCTACCCATAGGCTAAATTACTTTATGACACTTGATTGACTTCCTGTTAGCTAGAGCGCCAAATGATTTGCTAACAGCAAAGTGAAAAATTGATCGTTTTTTAGTCCTTAAACGACCACGTGTGGACACTCAATCAAAACCAACTGAAAGCGAGAGGGATTCTGCACATAATAGGCCTCGTGAGTACAAGTAGCTTACTTCTGGGTCTCTGTGTTTCATTCAAGCCCTGCTCTGTGTGTGTGTGTGTGTGTGTGTGTGTGTGTGTGTGTGTGTGTGTGTGTGTTGTGTGTGTGTGTGTGTGGCACGAGCCATTTTGTGTGCGTGCGTGCGCGAGCGAGCGAGAGAGCTCGCCTCGCGCACCAGTGGGTATCTACCGGAGATCGTTGTGGTTAGCATCTGGTGCTAGCTAGCCAAGCTAATGGATATAAGGAGCTTTTTCAACAACAAGGTGGAGGGATAACTATCTCCTGTCAGACTGAGAATCTCAGGTAACCTCAACTCAGGTGAAGTAAAGGACTCTCTCAGTGTTTAGATAGTTAACTTTAGTCTAGTTATCTCAGTGGGTCTCAACGGTTTGTTTTAAAAGGGGAGTGATTTGTAAAATATCTATAAAGAAATAGAAAATCTGTTGACAGTTCTGTTTCGTATGGGTGTTGAGAGATGTATCCATAGATCTCTTAATGTTGCTCTCAAAGTGCACCAGATTGATGCTTTTAACTTAAATATGTAACAACAAATCTTCCCGGGGGAGCTAGCCCCCGGACCCCCCTAGAGGAGGTGAGGACCCTCCTAGAGGAGGTGAGGTCCGCTCCCCACTTGTAAAAATAGCACTTTACCCCTGCCTATATGCCGTGAGCTGATTATCGAGCCTTCATTGTAACAGTCGCGGGTGCACTGTGTGTGTGTGCGTGGGAAGTGTTGCAGTAGAAAATTCAACTGTAGCGCTGGTGCATTAATGGGAAACCCTAAATGTTTGAGCACCCTCTATGAAACGTCAAGCTACCCCACAGCACCCCCTAGAGAAAATCTCTGGCGCCGCCACTGCCCGTCAGTATCATGCAGCTCGCGGATCAGTAATGAGTGACCCGACAGTAAAACTAAACATATCTATAACTAGTTACGGTAGTTTGAGAGGTCATTAAAATAGCTACGTGTGATATTCTAACCTGAAGTGTGTGTTGTGTCCGCTCACCGCTGCATGTGATCATGCAGAGCTGCGTGTCGACTCGTCAGCAGCAGCTGATCTCTCTCTCCCGTTAGATTAGACTTCACTCGCGTTTATGTCCATATCGATCAGATCCAGCTAGTTCTAGCTAATGATCAGTGGCGTTTTCTCCCGGAGGCCAAGGGAAGCCAGGCTTCCCCTGTTTTTTCGGATTGTAGTTATAATTTAAATAAATAAATAAAAATACTTTGTTTTGTTTCGATAATTCTCCTTTGCTGTGTGTTGCTGCCGGCCCGTCTCTCCCCCATTCTCATTGAGTATTTTACAAAGAGTGAAACAGCGCCCCTGTTATGGTGAAACAGTAGATTGCACTCACTGTTGCGAGAGGAGGCCAGCCGAATCTGGCTTCCCTTGGTTAAAAAAAAATGGAGGGATTGACCAATCAGATGAGGCTCACGTGATGCCCCTGCCAACCTGTGATTGGTCAGGGCCATGCCAAGGGAAGCCAGAGGCGGCTGGCTTCCCTTGCCTCACAATCCAATCAAATCGAATCAACTTAGTGTTGCAGTGACGCGTCCTAAAATCCGGAAGTAAGCTGCTCTCGGTTTCCCTCGACAAAAAAGCAATGGGATTTCTCCATAGGATTTAGGAAAATAGCTCGAAATAAGGTCAGTGGAAAACGAACCTGTTTGATAAATGCACGTTTTGTTCAGTCGGATAATATCTACATGTCTACCCTACTTTTATAATGTTCGAATCATACATCTAATCGATAGAAGATAGATAGCGCCACTGCACCACTCTCACCGCCGTTAGAAAGTAGCAAGCAACTGAAGCAAGTGCAATTATGGAGCGTGGAGATTTGGAGTATTTCATCAAAAGTAATTGTACTAAACTTCCGCTACAGCAGCAACAACAAATACAATCTGATGACAAGCTGATGCCCAAACTGGAGCTGTGTACAGCGAGGAACAAAGGCGCGAATCGGACGTAAAACGTTAAAGGTCTCCTGATTTAGTTTGTGAATGAATGCTTATTAGAGTTTGGGCTGGAGAGTGCGTGCGGACCTGTCGGTTAGATAACAGGCGTGTGTAAGTCCTGCATCTGATACAAATTTGTGTAAAATGATACCGGGTGCTGTAATCACTCATCTGGTTACGTTATTACATTGACCACCACACCCCCGACCCAAAAGAAAGGACGTATTATTGGCTTCCCCTCATTGTTTTCCCACGCCACGCTACTGCTAATGATAGGACTACCTGCTTATTAAAAGACACCTAAACAATAAGCGTCGCTATGCAACCGGGTGAGGCCGCAAAGTATAGCGCAGCATTTGTTTACATGCCCACCGGAACACCGAGGCATTACCAACAGATCAACGCACAATCAACCCATACAGGACATCTCTTTCTCCACATTAAGTGTTAGACATTAGAATGGACTATTCTTGTCTGTCACATAAATGGCGCAAGTTGCGCAACTGATGCGGTATTGCGCTAAACGGAAATTATTTTGAACGGACACTTTGACCAGAGAGATTTAGATTTGCCTGTCTTCAGCATATTTTACCGGTCGTAGTCCGGTAATTACCGGCTAACGGGAACTCTGAGTGTGTGTGTGTGTGTGTGTGTTTGTGTGTGTGTATTGTGTTTGTTTCCCGGGGGAAACACTCACGAGAAACACCGGCTGTTGTTGTGCCTGCTGTGACGTTAAATTACTCCGTTCTCCGCTTGTAATTATGCCGAAGCTTCAAAGTTATAGTTATCATCTGAATTTGCCGAAACAAGTTTAATATTCTGAAAGCCAAGACTTTGTTTATTTGAAATCAGATGAAAACAAACAGTAATCTATGATTACTACGCCTTGCATTCATAATTTCAGCGGAGGGAGGGGGGCAGCGCTGCAGAACAGCAGAGTGGTGAGGGAGAGCTGTCTTCTTCCCTTTACAAGCTTCAAAAATATATTTATCGTGTGATTTTGGAAATAAAAGTTTCATATTCTGAAAGATAACACCCGAATAAAGAAAAAAAAAGGTTTTGTTTTTTTATTAATTGGCTCATGATAGGCCCCCGATCTCTGGAGGCCCCTGGGCTTCAGCCCGGGTCAGCCCGTGCATTAAGGCGGCCCTGGTTTCAGCATGCTATACTAGGAGTTTTAAAAAAACTCCACATACTACAGAATTACTTAAAAGTTTTGGACAAACATTTTTAGAAATATTATTTATTTTTCTAAATGACATACCCTGACTTTTTTTTTAGATTCTTTCATAGTATAGTATGTCTGAAGAAATTACAAAAGTCACAGTATAAAACCACTGTAGGAATCTTTCTGCTGCTGCTAGCAAACACTGCCATCTAGTGGATTAAAAACCAAACAAGATCTCACACAAATAACATTTTTACTATGACTTTTACACGTTTTGACTTACTTTACTATGACACTTTTTAATTTACTATAATTGGACTGTTACACTTTTTGACTACCGTGACTTTTACACTTAAGTAAGTGTAAGACTTGTAAGTGTTAAACATTCCCCTCCCCCTCACACACACACACTCCTGCTAATAAGCCATTACCTAACTATATGATATTAGCAAAAGCCTCTTCGACTTTTTATTTAAATTTTTTCTAAATACTTTACCGTGACTTTCTACAAAAGCCTCAACCATCAATGCTTCTGCTAGCAAACACTGCCACCTAGTGGAGGAAAACCAAACCACACAGAAGAGAAACCTCACAACCCGGTAACATTTCTACACGTTTCGACCAACTATACTATGACTTAATAAACTAAGACTTTTACACTTTTTGACCTACTATAATGGCATACATTTTTTCGACACCATTACTTTTTTTTATCAAAATACTATACCAAGGTACCAGTGCCATATAGATAGAAGCTTGCTGAAGCCAGAAGCATCTATCTGCAAGGTACAAAGCCACTGCATTAAATCTCGACCAGAAGCAGTACTCCTTCAAACACTGCCATCTAGTGGACGAAAACCAAACCACACACAGAAGAGAAAACCTCGGTAACATTTTACATTTTGAAGTTTAATGTTATTTCCATGCTGTGTTTCAGTAAGAATACAGATGGTACTTGTGGCTCCGGTGAGAATATCCAGTAGTACAAATCAGATTCACGTTACACATACCGAACAGAAGGAAGAGATGAGGAGGAGGAAGAGGAGGGACGAAGAGTCGGGGGGGGGGATGAAGTACAGCAGGCCTCTTATTTCCCAATTATTATTTTTTTAAACAATAGGGTGCCAATGCAAAACTGCATTTACATTACAATCAAGAGTGTTGAGCATTCCCCTCCCCCACACACACACACACACGTTCCTGCTAATAAGCCATTGCCTAACTATCTGATATTAGCAAAAGCCTCGCAGCAGAACACTCGGACGAGAACAGAGGTCAGAAGATGTTGTTTAACCGGAAAAAGGGGACATTATGTTGTTTGTTATTAAAAAAATAAGAAGTATTGATGTGTTGAAGGAGCAGGTACGTAAAGAGGGCACTTAGTTCTCCCTCAAAGCTTTAACACATCCCTTTAAATGTTTTCCCACCACCGACACTTTCCAAACGGCAATTGGACAGTATATTGTTCATAAACACACACAAAAACAAAACAAGCTTAACCGCAAAGTCTTTAAATAACTCTCGTGTGTCACGGATACAGGCGAGCGTACTTGGCAACAGATGATAACGGCAAAGAAAAAAAGAAAACAGTAAAAGAGGACTTAAAGGGTACAGGCTTGCAAATATGAGTCGTCGAAAACAAGGTAAATCTCCCGGGGTGAAGTGGAAACAAAGGGGGGGGGGTTCAGACATGACATGCATATGGGGAGAAAGATGGAGGGGGAGGAGGAGGAGGCTTGTTTCTTGTTGTCCCGTCTCACTGAGTCTCTTCCTCTGGGTTTTGCGTTGCTTCTGTGCTCGCTTCCTCACCTGAGAGACAACGACAGGAACAACGTGTTATTGATGTTATTAATCAGAGGCGGAAGAAGTACACGGATGATTGACCGAGTAAGAGTAGCAATACGTTAAGGTGAAAATACTGCGTTGAAAGTAAGAATCCTACATTTAAGTAAGAACAGAATATACATTTTAATAAGTCATTCTGCAGTCAAATGTGATATCTTTAGATGTTATTGCATCGAGGAGCATTTTGTTTCTTGTGGATAAACAACGTATTATAATTTGTTGGAGGAATCTACTTTTTTTGTACCGTAAACATTTTGACCACTAGTTTATTTTCTGGTTAAAAGTGATGAAGATTAGCTGAAGATGTTTAAAAAATGCTCACAGGGTTATTTCAAACATTATTCATTCAGCTCATTTGTTTAAAGTAAATACATTTACGACAGTTTGCAGTTAATCGCTCTGAAAATGATCCTGAAGCAGACATCCCAGGTGTGAAACATGCAGGTTAGCGGTTAGCTTCGAGGCTCGGCTGTGTTTCTGTGAACCTGTAGTTTCTAATAAAGGTTTCCATAGAGACAGCACAGCCATCCGTGTGATTACAGTGAAAAGGCACGAAGAACAAAAAGCCCCGAGAAACCCGTTGTGATTAAAATAGAAAAGAGTGACTCGTTAGCCGTCCGGCGGCTAACAGAGGCGTGGGGGGGAGAAACATGCTGTTACTGCACTTCAGAGGTTATATATCACCACTCCATAAGTCCATCATCTCAACACTCTACACACTCACTCTATATATACACACACACACACCCTCAGTGAGTGTGGTGGAAGTGTCCGCAAGTACTTTGAGTCTAAATGTAATGATTGGATTCCACTATCGTTTAACACGAAAGACGACACTTCCTGGATGTTCAGGTGTATATCAGTATGTAGTGTCCTCTACTTTAAAGAGTCCTCTCCTGCGGGATGTTTCAGGTTGTGTATCAGTATGTAGTTGTCTCCTACTTTAAAGAGTCCTCTCCTGCTGATGTTCAGGTGTATTCAGTATGTAGTGTCTCTACTACTTTAAAGAGTTTCTCTCATGCTGATGTTCAGGTGTATATCAGTATGTAGTGTCTCTACTTTAAAGAGTCCTCTCCTGCTGATGTTCAGGTGTATATCAGTATTTAGTGTCTCTACTTTAAAGGAGTCCTCTCCTGCTGATGTTCAGGTGTATATCAGTATGTAAGTGTCTCTCTTTAAAGAGTCCTCTCCCCTGCTGATGTTCAGGCAGGGTTCTATCAGTAGTAGCGTCTCTACTTTAAAGGAGTCCTCCTCTGCTGATGTTCAGGTGTATATCAGGATGTAGTGTCTCTACTTTAAAGAGTCCTCTCCTGCTGATGTTCAGGTGTATATCAGTATGTAAGTGTCCTCTACTTTAAAGAGTCCTCTCCTGCTGATGTTTCAGTGTATATCAGTATGAAGTTCTCTACTTTAAAAAGAGTCCTCTCCTGCTGATGTTCAGGTGTATATCAGTATTGAATAGTCTCTACTTTTTAAAAGAGTCCCTCTCCTGCTGATGTTCCAGGTGTATATCAGTATGTAGTGTCCTCTAATTTTAAAAGGTCCTCTCCTGCCTCTGATGTTCAGGAGTGGTATATCAGTATGCTAGTGTCTCTACTTTAAAGAGTCCTCTCCGCTGATGTCAGGTGTATATCAGTATGTAGTGTCTCTACTTTAAAGAGTCCTCTCCTGCTGATGTTCAGGTGTATATCAGTATGTAGTGTCCTCTACTTTAAAGAGTCCCTCTCCTGCTGAGGTTCATGTGTATCTCAGTATGTAAGTGTCTCTACTTTAAAGAGTCCTCTCCTGCTGATGTTCATGTGTATATCAGTATGTAGTGTCTCTACTTTAAAGAGTCCTCTCCTGCTGATGTTCAGGTGTATATCAGTATGTATGTCTCTACTTTAAAGAGTCCTCTCCTGCTGATGTTCAGGTGTATATCAGTATGTAGTTAGTCTCTTACCATTTTAAAGAGTCCTCTCCTGCTGATGTTCAGGTGTATATCAGTATGTAGATGTCTCTACTTTAAAGAGTCCTCTCCTGCTGATGTTCAGGTGTATATCAGTATGTGTGTCTCTACTTTAAAGAGTCCTCTCCTGCTGATGTTCAGGTGTATATCAGTATGTAGTGCTCTACTTTAAAGAGTCCTCTCCTGCTGATGTTCAGGTGTATATCAGTACGTATTGTCTCTACTTTAAAGAGGTCCTCTCCTGCTGATGTTCAGGTTGTTATCCAGTATGTAGTGTCTCTACTTTAAAGAGTCCTCTCTGCTGATGTTCAGGTGTATATCAGTATGTAGTGTCTCTTACTTTAAAGAGTCCTCTCTGCTGATGTTCAGGTGTATATCAGTATGTAGTGTCTCTACTTTAAAGGTCCTCTCCATGCTGATGTTCAGGTGTATATCAGATGTAGTGTCTCTACTTTAAAAGAGTCCTCTCCTGCTGATGTTCAGGTGTATCTCAGTATGTAGTGTCTCTACTTAAAGAGTCCTCTCCTGCTGATGTCAGGTGTATATCAGTATGTCGTTGTCTCTACTTTAAAGAGTCCTCTCCTGCTGATGTTCAGGTGTATATCAGTATGTAGTGTCTCTACTTTAAAGAGTCCTCTCCTGCTGATGTTCAGGTGTATATCAGTATGTAGTGTCTCTACTTTAAAGAGTCCTCTCCGCTGATGTTTCCAGGTGTATATCAGTACATAGTGTCTCTACTTTAAAGAGTCCTCTCCTGCTGATGTTCAGGTGTATATCAGTATGTAGTGTTTCTACTTTAAAGAGTCCTCTCCTGCTGATGTTCAGGTGTATATCAGTATGTAGTGTTTCTACTTTAAAGAGTCCTCTCCTGCTGATGTTCAGGAGTATATCAGTTTTTGTATCTCTACTTTAAAGAGTCCTCTCCTGCTGATGTTCAGGTGTATATCAGTATGTAGTGTCTCTACTTTAAAGAGTCCTCTCCTGCTGATGTTCAGGTGTATATCAGTATGTAGTGTCTCTACTTTAAAGAGTCCTCTCCTGCTGATGTTCAGGTGTATATCAGTATGTTATATGTGTCCTCTACTTTAAAGAGTCCTCTCCTGCTGATGTTCAGGTGTATATCAGTATGTAGTGTTTCTACTTTAAAGAGTCCTCTCCTGCTGGCATGTTCAGTGTATATCAGTATGTAGTGTCCTCTACTTTAAAGAGTTCCTCTCCTGCTGATGTTCAGGTGTATATCAGTATGTAGTGCCTCTACTTTAAAGAGTCCTCTCCTGCTGATGTTCAGGTGTATATCAGTATAGTAGTGTCTCTACTTTAAAGAGTCCTCTCCTGCTGATGTTCAGGTGTATATCAGTAGTTAGTGTCTCTACTTTAAAGAGTCCTCTCTGCTGATGTTCAGGTGTATATCAGTATGTAGTGTCTCTACTTAAAGAGTCCTCTCCTGCTGATGTTCAGGTGTATATCAGTATGTAGTGTCTCTACTTTAAGAGTCCTCTCCTGCTGATGTTCAGGTGTATATCAGTAATGTAGTGTCTCTACTTTAAAGAGTCCTCTCCTGCTGATGTTCAGGTGTAATATCAGTATATAGTGTCTCTACTTTTAAAGAGTCCTCTCCTGCTGATGTTCAGGTGTATATCAGTGATGTAGTGTCTCTACTTTAAAGAGTCCTCTCCTGCTGATGTTCAGGTGTATATCAGTATGTAGTGGTCTCTACTTTAAAGAGTCCTCTCCTGCTGATGTTCAGGTGTATATCAGTATGTAGTGTTCTCTTACTTTAAAGAGTCCTCTCCTGCTGATGTTCAGGTGTATATCAGTATGTTAGTGTTCTCTACTTTAAAGAGTCCTCTCCTGCTGATGTTCAGGTGTATATCAGTATGTAGGTCTCTACTTTAAAGAGTTCCTCTCCTGCTGATGTTCAGGTGTATATCAGTATGTAGTGTCTCTACTTTAAAGAGTCCTCTCCTGCTGATGTTCAGGTGTATATCAGTATGTAGTGTCTCTACTGTAAAGAGTTCCTCTCCTGCTGATGTTCAGGTGTATATCAGTATGTAGTTGTCTCTACTTTTAAAGAGTCCTCTCCTGCTGATGTTCAGGTATATATCAGTATGTAGTGTCTCTACTTTAAAGAGTCCTCTCCTGCTGATGTTCAGGTATATATCAGTATGTAGTGTCTCTACTTTAAAGAGTCCTCTCCTGCTGATGTTCAGGTGTATATCAGTATGTAGTGTCTCTACTTTAAAGAGTCCTCTCCTGCTGATGTTCAGGTGTATATCAGTATGTAGTGTCTCTACTTTAAAGAGTCCTCTCCTGCTGATGTTCAGGTGTATATCAGTATGTAGTGTCTCTACTTTAAAGAGTTCTCTCCTGCTGATGTTCAGGTGTATATCAGTATGTAGTGTCTCTACTTTAAAGAGTCCTCTCCTGCTGATGTTTCAGGTGTTATATCAGTATGTAGTGTCTCTACTTTAAAGAGTCCTCTCCTGCTGATGTTCAGGTAGTATATCAGTATGTAGTGTTCTCTACTTTAAAGAGTCCTCTCATGCATGATGTTCAGGTGTATATCAGTATGTAGTGTCTCTACTTTTAAAGAGTTCTCTCCTGCTGATGTTCAGGTGTATATCAGTAGTAGTGTCTCTACTTTAAAGAGTCCTCTCCTGCTGATATTTCAGGTGTATATCAGATGTAGTGTCTCTACCTTTAAAGAGTCCTCTCCTGCTGATGTTCAGGTGTATATCAGTATGTAGTGTCTCTACTTTAAAGAGTCCTCTCCTGCTGATGTTCAGGTATATATCAGTATGTAGTGTCTCTACTTTAAAGAGTCCTCTCCTGCTGATGTTCAGGTATATCTCAGTATGTAGTGGTCTCTACTTTAAAGAGTCCTCTCCTGCTGATGTTCAGGTGTTATATCAGTATGTAGTGTTCTCTACTTTAAAGAGTCCCTCTCCTGCTGATGTTCAGGTGATATCAGTATGTAGTGTCCTCTACTTTAAAGAGTCCTCTCCTGCTGATGTTCAGGTGTATATCAGTATGTAGTGTCTCTACTTTAAAGAGTCCTCTCCTGCTGATGTTCCAGGTGTTATATCAGTATGTAGTGTCTCTACTTAAAAGAGTTCCTCTCCTGCTGATGTTCAGGTGTATATCAGTATGTAGTGTCTCTACTTTAAAGAGTCCTCTCCTGCTGATGTTCAGGTTGTATATCAGTATGAGTGTCTCTACTTTAAAAGAGTCCTCTCCTGCTGATGTTCAGGTGTATATCAGTATGTAGTGCCTCTACTTTAAAGAGTTCTCTCCTGCTTGTATAATGAAGAGGAAGGGAGAGAGCAGTCCTTAAGAATCTACTGACCAGAGAGAGGAGTTGGAGAAAGACACGATGAGGGGAAATGTTAGAGGAAAAGTTAGGTTGTTTTTGAGTCTGGAGTTGTGTTGGGATTTAAAGATGAAGACATCCAGAGGCCGACTTTAGGAAACATGAAATCTAGAAATGCCCAAAATATCTGACAAACCAAGAAACGATTGGGATTTTAACAAAAGAAAATGTATGTTTTTTTTGCAAACTGGTAAGTGATTGAAAGCGCTGAACGGACATGTTCAGGTTCAGGAAAAGGTCTTTAAAGAAGAATAATTGGTAATTAACATGTCAGGTAATGTGTTTGGTTGATGGTAGATGTTTGACTTGTGACTTTGTTTGATATAACCGGTTGGTTATTGGTTAGTAAGCAGTGATTGAGACCACTATTTTCTAGTTTGGGGTGAAATAAGCCTTTCTTCTCCCTGCTCGTTTGCATCAAGCAGCTGAAAGTGTTCATGTTTTGTTAATTGTTTTATAATAGTTGTTTAATAATTGTTTTAAAAGCTGTGAGTGGAAGAAATAGATTTGATATCAATATTGTGAAATGAGACGTCATAGTTTTGAATATCTTAATAAGTGCCTTTTCCTGATTTAAAAGGCAGCATTACAGTAACATGTTCTAGCTGGTAGTGGCTTAGTAGTTGTGTAAGTATTCTGTCCTACAAATCCATCACTTTTAGAGCCATTTTACTTCGGTAGGGTTATAATTATAATATAATTAAGGATTAAATCTACATAAGTCGCTTATTACAATAGGTTTAAATATAAAGTCTTTCTGCAATCCTTTGAATATGTGCTGTTGCTTTAATGAGACAGGAAATCACGTGTACGCCCATATATGGCAGTGACAAACAAGAGCAGTAAAGTTGTTATTGTTTATCTTTTTATATGCAGCCTGACTGGCTTGCAAATAAATATAAATAACAATAAGTGATGCAACTGTAACCGCAATCTACGGATTTCTTAGTAAAACTAATTTAGGCGCAGTCTGACAAAGGACAGCGGCTTTTTTATATTAACATGGATTAAAAAGCTACGTTTTTTTCCACACGTATCGCCAGCTAGCTGCTGCATATCATATAAGAGTGCTTTCCTCATCACCATCTCCCTGCACGTCTGAGGTCCATAGTGTCAAGTTGTCACGTAGCAACTGCAAATGATAAGTGTTGAGTCCTTGTAGCTGTCCTCGTTCAGCGTGTCCAGCTCTGCGATTCGCATTGTCGAACGCTTCCTTCGCCAACCTGAGAGGGGAAGAGGACGCACCGTGAGGAAAAATATCACTGAAGCTTGAGCTTCAATCTCAGGATCCATGAATGGTCTGATCCTCTCAAGCATGGAAGTAGGTCCCCCCCCAAAAACAAAAAGAGAGAATTTGTTGGTTTTTTTCTCAAATTCTGACTTTTTTCTCAAATTTCTCTCAAAATTCTGACTTTTTCTCAAATTTCTCTCAAAATTCTGACTTTTTCTCAAATGTGAGGGTTAGAGACAGCGGGAAGGAAAATGTGTGGAAATGTGGATTTATTTGAACAAAATGGGTGAAAATAGCAAACCGAGTAGTTTGGGAATGATTTGTTCCTGATAAATTGAGTCAGAATTCATCGGTTTTTTAACTCTGTGTGTGCGGTGTTCACTCATGGTTTGTGCTGGGTGTATGAGGGTTCAATTAATGGGGTTCAGTTTATGTGAGTGTGACTTTAAATCTGGGTGGAGATTCGCGGGGTTTATTGATGAGGGGATAAATAAATTAACGTCGTTGAGATTGAGGAATCAGGAGAGGCCACTAGTAAGTGTGATTATTATATTGAATGTGATTTAATGTGTATGGGATATGTGTGATCCTAATTGTTGTTGTCCTTTTTCTTCTAAGGTTAATTTGATTAAATTAAAACTAGGAGTTGTTTCCGTCCATCTTGATTCCACCCATACTGTCGGGGGAAAGACGGTACATGAGGAAAAGCTTTCAGTGATTAATCCCAATATGTCTTGTTTGTTCCATTTCCAAACGCTCGGCTACGTAAAAGTGTTTTAAATAATCAAATGTATTATTATGTTCTGCTGGCACTGGGAAATAGTGCAGAGGAGCTTTAATTGCAAAATCTGAATTAAGTTATAATCAGAACGCTTTAATCACAGTTGCTCCATTTTAGAATTAAAACAAAAATACAATTCTAAATACATTTAAAAATATTTACCGCTACCAGCAGGTGCTAAATAAAAAGGCCAAAAGGGGTTAAAAAAGGTCACAGTTTTGAACGTGAACACCTACTTGCAGGCGCGGTCCGGCGAGTTGAGGATTTCGTAATAGAAAACTGAGAAGTTGAGGGCCAGTCCGAGGCGGATGGGGTGCGTTGGAGGGAGCTCGATCATCGCGATGTCGCTCGCAGCTTTATACGCAACCAAACTGTTCTCTGCTGCCTCCTTCCTGTCGTTACCGGTGGCAAACTCTGCCAGGTACCTGTGGTAATCTCCCTTCCTGAGAAACACAACGGAACCATCAACAAACCGAGAGGCAACAGTACACACATCCTTTACTCAAGTAGAAGTACAGATACTCGTGTTTAAAAATACTCTGGTGAAAGTAGAAGTACTGACTAAACTTCTTTACTCAAGTCAAAGTAAAGAGGCTTTGAAATGTACTTCAGTAAAAAGTACCCATAACTAGCAGCTGCTTTAAAGAGTACCTGACCTCCCTTTATATGAATAGAACAATAATGTCATTGTTAGCTAATGAATGTTTCCATGCTGAACAACGGCAACATGACAACGTTTCCATTGGTCCCTCTTCTTTAGAGAAGAGCAGGAAATGATGGATACACGGATCGTGTTCAAATCAATAGGCACGCAATGACTCTAAAGAATAATGATCACGCATCAAACACACATTCAAACTAAAGGAACCAGCTGTTTGGGAAATGAGAGAAGTAGAAAGTACAAGTATTTGAGTTCAACATGTAAGAAGTAGAAAGTACAAGTATTTGAGTTCAACATGTAAGAAGTAGAAAGTACAGGTATTTGAGTTCAACATGTAAGAAGTAGAAAGTACAGGTATTTGTGTTCAACATGTGAGAAGTAGAAAGTACAGGTATTTGTGTTCAACATGTGAGAAGTAGAAAGTACAGGTATTTGAGTTCAACATGTAAGAAGTAGAAAGTACAGGTATTTGAGTTCAACATGTAAGAAGTAGAAGTACAGGTATTTGTGTTCAACATGTGAGAAGTCGAAAGTACAGGTATTGTGTTCAACATGTGAGAAGTAGAAAAGTACAGGTATTTGAGTTCAACATGTAAGAAGTAGAAAGTACAGGTATTTGAGTTCAACATGTAAGAAGTAGAAAGTACAGGTATTTGAGTGCCAACATGTGAAGAAGTAGAAGAAGTACAGGTATTTGAGTTCAACATGTAAGAAGTAGAAAGTACAGGTATTTGTGTTCAACATGTAAGAAGTAGAAAGTACAGGTATTGTGTTCAACATGTAAGAAGTAGAAAAGTACAGGGTATTTGTGTTCAACATGTAAGAAGTAGAAAGTACAGGTATTTGGGTCAAATGTAAGAAGTAGAAAGTAACAGGTATTTTGTGTTCACATGTAAGACGTAGAACTTACCAGGTATTTGGTTCAACATGTAAGAAGTAGGAAAGTTCAGGTATTTGAGTTCAACATGTAAGAAGTAGAAAAGTACAGGTATTTGTGTTCAACATTAAGGAAGTAGAAAGTACAGGGTATTTGTGTTCAACATGTAAGAAGTCAGAAAGTTACAGGGTATTTGTGTTCAACATGTATGATTAAGTAAGTAGAAAGTAACAGGTATTTGAGTTTCAACATGTAAGAAGTAGAGGAGTACAGGTATTTGTGTTCCACATGTAAGAAGTTAGAAAGTACGGTATTTGAGTTCAACATGTAAGAAGATAGAACGTACAGGTATTTGAGTTTCAACATGTAAGTGAAGTAGAGAGTACAGGTATTGATGAGTTCAACATGTAAGAAGTAGAAGTACAGGTATTTGAGTTCAAACATGTAAGAAGTAGAAACGTACAGGTATTTGAGTTCAACATGAGAGAAGTAGAAAGTACAGGTATTTGTGTTCAACATGTAAGAAGAAGTAGAAAGTACAGGTATTTGAGTTCAACATGTAGAAGTAGAAAGTACAGGTATTTGAGTTCAACATGAGAGAAGTAGAAAGTACAGGTATTTGAGTTCAACATGTAAGAAGTAGAAAGTACAGGTATTTGAGTCAACATGTAAGAAGTAGAAAGTACAGGTATTTGAGTTCAACATGTAGAAGTAGAAAGTACAGGTATTTGAGTTCAACATTGAGAGAAGTAGAAAGTACAGGTATTTGTGTTCAACATGTAAGAAGTAGAAAGTACAAGTATTTGAGTTCAACATGTAAGAAGTAGAGAGTACAGGTATTTGGGTTCAACATGTAAGAAGAGTAGAAAGTACAGGTATTTGAGTTCAACATGAGAGAAGTAGAAAGTACAGGTATTTGAGTTCAACATGTAGAGAAGTAGAAAGTACAGGTATTTGTGTTCAACATGTAAGAAGTAGAAAGTACAGGTATTTGTGTTCAACATGTAAGAAGTAGAAAGTACAGGTATTTGTGTTCAACATGTAAGAAGTAGAAAGTACAAGTATTTGAGTTCAACATGTAAGAAGTAGAGAGTACAGGTATTTGGGTTCAACATGTAAGAAGTAGAAAGTACAGGTATTTGAGTTCAACATGAGGAGAAGTAGAAAGTACAGGTATTTGATGTTCAACATGTAAGAAGTAGAAAGTACAGGTATTTGTGTTCAACATGTAAGAAGTAGAAAGTACAGGTATTTGGTTCAACATGTGAGAAGTAGAAAGTACAGGTATTTGGGTTCAACATGTAAGAAGTAGAAAGTACAGGTATTTGTGTTCAACATGTAAGAAGTAGAAAGTACAGGTATTTGAGTTCAACATGTAAGAAGTAGAAAGTTCAGGTATTTGAGTTCAACATGTAAGAAGTAGAAAGTACAGGTATTTGAGTTCAACATGTAAGAAGTAGAGAGTACAGGTATTTGAGTTTCAACATGAGAGAAAGTAGAAAAGTACAGGTATTTGAGTTCAACATGTAAGAAGTAGAAGTACAGGTATTTGTGTTCAACATGTAAGAAGTAGAAAGTACAGGTATTGAGTTCAACATGTAAGAAGTAGAGAGTACAGGTATTTGAGTTCAACATGAGAGAAGTAGAAAGTACAGGTATTTGTGTTCAACAGTAAGAAGTAGAAAGTACAAGTATTTGAGTTCAACATGTAAGAAGTAGAGAGTACAGGTATTTGAGTTCAACATGAGAGAAGTAGAAAGTACAGGTATTTGAGTTCAACATGTAAGAAGTAGAAAGTACAGGTATTTGTGTTCAACATGTAAGAAGTAGAAAGTACAAGTATTTGAGTTCAACATGTAAGAAGTAGAGAGTACAGGTATTTGGGTTCAACATGTAAGAAGTAGAAAGTACAGGTATTTGAGTTCAACATGAGAGAAGTAGAAAGTACAGGTATTTGAGTTCAACATGTAAGAAGTAGAAAGTACAGGTATTGTGTTCAACATGTGAGAAGTAGAAAGTACAGGTATTTGTGTTCAACATGTGAGAAGTAGAAAGTACAGGTATTTGTGTTCACATGTAAGAAGTAGAAAGTACAGGTATTTGTGTTCACACATGTAAGAAGTAGAAAGTACAGGTATTTGTGTTCAACATGTAAGAAGTAGAAAGTACAGGTATTTGAGTTCAACATGTAAGAAGTAGAAAGTTCAGGTATTTGAGTTCAACATGTAAGAAGTAGAAAGTACAGGTATTTGAGTTCAACATGTAAGAAGTAGAGAGTACAGGTATTTGAGTTCAACATGAGAGAAGTAGAAAGTACAGGTATTTGAGTTCAACATGTAAGAAGTAGAAAGTACAGGTATTTGTGTTCAACATGTAAGAAGTAGAAAGTACAGGTATTTGAGTTCAACATGTAAGAAGTAGAGAGTACAGGTATTTGTGTTCAACATGTAAGAAGTAGAAAGTACAGGTATTTGAGTTCAACATGTAAGAAGTAGAAAGTACAGGTATTTGTGTTCAACATGTAAGAAGTAGAAAGTACAGGTATTTGAGTTCAACATGAGAGAAGTAGAAAGTACAGGTATTTGTGTTCAACATGTAAGAAGTAGAAAGTACAAGTATTTGAGTTCAACATGTAAGAAGTAGAGAGTACAGGTATTTGAGTTCAACATGAGAGAAGTAGAAAGTACAGGTATTTGAGTTCAACATGTAAGAAGTAGAAAGTACAAGTATTTGAGTTCAACATGTAAGAAGTAGAGAGTACAGGTATTTGGGTTCAACATGTAAGAAGTAGAAAGTACAGGTATTGAGTTCAACATGAGAGAAGTATGACAGAACGTACAGGTATTTGAGTTCAACATGTAAGAAGTAGAAAGTACAGGTATTTGTGTTCAACATGTAAGAAGTAGAAAGTACAGGTATTTGTGTTCAACATGTGAGAAAGTAGAAAGTACAGGTATTTGTGTTCAACATGTAAGAAGTAGAACGTACAGGTATTTGTGTTCAACATGTAAGAAGTAGAAAGTACAGGTATTTGTGTTCAACATGTAAGAAGTAGAAAGTACAGGTATTTGTGTTCAACATGTAAGAAGTAGAAAGTACAGGTATTTTGAGTTCAACATGTAAGAAGTAGAAAGTACAGGTATTTGTGTTTTAACATGTAAGAAGTAGAAAATACAGGTATTTGAGTTCAACATGTAAGAAGTAGAAAATACAGGTATTTGAGTTCAACATGTAAGAAGTAGAAAGTACAGGTAATTTGAGCTCAACATGTAAGAAGTAGAAAGTACAGGTATTTGTGTTCAACATGTTAAAGAAGTAGAAAGTACAGGTATTTGTGTTCAACATGTAAGAAGTAGAAAGTACAGGTATTTGAGTTTCAACATGTGAGAAGTTAGAAAGTACAGGTCGTATTTGTGTTAACAATGTCAGAAGTAGAATAGTAAAGTACAGGTATTTGTTGTTCAACATGTAAGAAGTAGAAAGTACAGGTATTTGTGTTCAACATGTAAGAAGTAGAAAGTACAGGTATTTGAGTTCAACATGAGAGAAGTAGAAAGTACAGGTATTTGAGTTCAACATGTGAGAAGTAGAAAGTCAGGTATTTGAGTTCAACATGTAAGAAGTAGAAAGTACAGGTATTTGGGTTCAACATGTAAGAAGTAGAAAGTACAGGTATTTGTGTTCAACATGTAAGAAGTAGAAAGTACAGGTATTTGAGTTCAACATGTAAGAAGTAAGAAAAGTACAGGTATTTGAGTTCAACATGAGAGAGAAGTAGAAAGTACAGGATTTGAGTTCAACATGTGAGAAAGTAGATAAGAGAAGTACAGGTTATTTGAGTTCAACATGAGAGAAGTAGAAAGTACAGGGTATTTGAGTTCAACATGTGGAGAAGTAGAAAGTACAGGTATTTGAGTTCAACATGAGAGAAGTAGAAGTACAGGCATTTGAGTTCAAACATGTAAGAAGTAGAAAGTACAGGTATTTGGGGTTTCAACATGTGAAGAAGTAGAAAGTACAGGTATTTGGTTCAACATGTAAGAAGTAGAAAGTACAGGTATTTGGGTTCAACATGTTAAGAAGTAGAAAGTACAGGTATTTGTGTTCAACATGTAAGAAGTTGAAAGTACAGGTATTTGGGTTCAACATGTAAGAAGTAGAAAGTACAGGTATTTGTGTTCAACATGTAAGAAGTAGAAAAGTACAGGTATTTGGGTTTCAACATGTAAGAAGTAGAAAGTACAGGTATTTGAGTTCAAACATGTAAGAAGTAGAAAGTACAGGTATTTGGGTTTCAACATGTAAGAAGTAGAAAGTACAGGTATTTGAGTTCAACATGTAAGAAGTAGAAAGTACAGGTATTTGGGTTCAACATGTAAGAAGTAGAAAGTACAGGTATTTGAGTTCAACATGTAAGAAGTAGAAAGTACAGGTATTTGAGTTCAACATGTAAGAAGTAGAAAGTACAGGTATTTGAGTTCAACATGTTGAAGTAGAAAGTAACAGGTATTTGAGTTCAACATGTAAAGAAGTAGAAAGTACCAGGTATTTGGTTCAACATGTAAGAAGTAGAAAGTACAGGTATTTGAGTTCAACATGTAAGAAGTAGAAAGTACAGGTTATTGTGTTCAACATGTAAGAAGTAGAAAAGTACAGGTATTTGAGTTCAACATGTAAGAAGTCAGAAAGTACCAGGTATTTGAGTTCAACATGTAAGAAGTAGAAAGTACAGGTATTTGGGTTCAACATGTAAGAAGTAGAAAGTACAGGTATTGAGTTCAACATGTAAGAAGTAGAAAGTACAGGTATTTTGAGTTCAACATGTAAGAAGTAGAAAGTACAGGTATTGAGTTTCAACATGTAAGAAGTAGACAAGTACAGGTTATTTGTGTTCAACATGTAAGAAGTAGAAAGTACAGGGTATTTTGAGTTCAACATGTAAGAAGTAGAACAGTACAGGTATTTGAGTCAACATGTAAGACGTAGAAAGTACAGGTATTTGAGTTCAACATGTAAGAAGTAGAAAGTACAGGTATTTGAGTTCAACATGTAAGAAGTAGAAAGTACAGGTATTTGTTCAACATGTAAGAAGTAGAAAGTACAGGTATTTGAGTTCAACATGTAAGAAGTAGAAAGTACAGGTATTTGGTTCAACATGAGAAGTAGAAAGTACAGGTATTTGAGTTCAACATGAGAAGAAGTAGAAAGTACAGGTATTTGAGTTCAACATGTAAGAAGTAGAAAGTACAGGTATTTGAGTTCAACATGTAAGAAGTAGAGAAGTACAGGTATTTGTGTTCAACATGTAAGAAGTAGAAAGTACAGGTATTTGAGTTCAACATGTAAGAAGTAGAAAGTACAGGTATTTGAGTTCAACAGTAAGAAGTAGAAAGTACAGGTATGGTTCAACATGTAAGAAGTAGAAAGTACAGGTATTTGTGTTCAACATGTAAGAAGTAGAAAGTACAGGTATTTGAGTTCAACATGTAAGAAGTAGAAAGTACAGGTATTTGAGTTCAACATGTAAGACGTAGAAAGTACAGGTATTTGTGTTCAACATGTAAGAAGTAGAAAGTACAGGTATTTGAGTTCAACATGTAAGAAGTAGAAAGTACAGGTATTTGAGTTCAACATGTAAGAAGTAGAAAGTACAGGTATTTGTGTTAACATGTAAGAAGTAGAAAGTACAGGTATTTGAGTTCAACAGTAAGAAGTAGAAAGTACAGGTATTTGTGTTCAACATTAAGAATAGAAAAGTACAGGTATTTGAGTTCAACATGTAAGAAGTAGAAAGTACAGGTATTTGAGTTCAAATGTGAGAAGTAGAAGTAAGGTATTTGAGTTCAACATGTGAGAAGTAGAAAGTACAGGTATTTGGGTTCAACATGTCAAGACGTAGAAAGTACAGGTATTTGTGTTCAACATTGTAAGAAGTAGAAAGTACAGGTATTGGTGTTCAACATGTAAGAAGTAGAAAGTACAGGTATTTGTGTTTCAACATGTAAGAAGTAGAAAGTACAGGTATTTGAGTCAACATGTAAAGAAGTAGAAAGTACAGGTATTTGTGTTCAACATGTAAGAAGTATGAAAGTACAGTATTTGTGTAACATGTAAGAAGTAGAAAGTACAGGTATTTGAGTTCAACATGTAAGAAGTAGAAAGTACAGGTATTTGTGTTTCAACATGTAAGAAGTAGAAAGTACAGGTATTTGAGTTCAAATGTAAGAAGTAGAAAGTACAGGTATTTGTGTTCAACATGTAAAGAAGTAGAAAGTACAGGTATTTGTGTTCAACATGTAAGCAAGTAGAAAGTACAGGTATTTGAGTTCAACATGTAAGAAGTAGAAAGTACAGGTATTGTTGTTCAACATGTAAGAAGTAGAAAGTACAGGTATTTGAGTTCAACATGTAAGAAGTAGAAAGTACAGGTATTTGTGTTCAACATGTAAGAAGTAGAAAGTACAGGTATTGTGTTCAACATGTAAGAAGTAGAAAGTACAGGTATTGTGTTCAACATGTAAGAAGTAGGAAAGTACAGGTATTTGTGTTTCAAACATGTGAGAAGTAGAAAGTACAGGTATTTGTGTTCAACATGTGAGAAGTAGAAGTACAGTATGTGTGTTCAACATGTAAGAAGTAGAAAGTACAGGTATTTGGGTTCAACATGTAAGAAGTAGAAAGTACAGGTATTTGGGTTCAACATGTAAGAAGTAGAAAGTACAGGTATTTGTGTTCAACATGTAAGAAGAGTAGAAGTACAGGTATTTGTGTTTCAACATATGAAGTAGAAAGTACAGGTATTTGAGTTCAACATGTGAGAAGTAGAAAGTACAGGTATTTGTGTTCAACATGTGAGAAGTAGAAAGTACAGGTATTTGTGTTCAACATGTGAGAAGTAGAAAGTACAGGTATTTGAGTTCAACATGTAAGAAGTAGAAAGTACAGGTATTTGTGTTCAACATGTGAGAAGTAGAAAGTACAGGTATTTGTGTTCAACATGTAAGAAGTAGAAAGTACAGGTATTTGTGTTCACATGTGAGAAGTAGAAAGTACAGGTATTTGTGTTCAACATGTAAGAAGTAGAAAGTACAGGTATTTGGGTTCAACATGTAAGAAGTCGTCGAAAAATAAGTAGTGGAGTAAAGTACTGATACCAGAAACATGTACTTCAGTATAATGAAGTTTATGTACCCCTTCCCACCTGTCAACAAACCTGCAGTACTGAAATAAAAGTCCACTAGTATACAGTTTTAGATAAGAGCATGAAGTGTTGCACCCCTTCACACACACTAAATCGGGCTCACAGGCATTTGCAGGTTTTATGGCAGCACATAAAAAGCTCAGTGAAACAAGAGATAATTGATTATAACGATGGTGTGAGATTTTTAGAGGCGGTGCTCATAATTCAGCAGCAGTTAGTTAATAGTAATAATAAATGAGGTTTAACCAGCGGGAAACACACTCTTCTGTATATATTAAATTAAATACGTACATTTTGTAGTAGAAAACCTTCGATTCTCCCGAAACTGCGGCTTGGATGAGATGTTTGTCCAGTACGTCCAGGATGTCGTTGCAGATTGACTTCAGCTCCTTCTCCACCTGCACAACAACACACCGGTTACTTTTATGCATGGTTACACAGAAGGAGCTTTAAACTGTAGGGTTATGTTAGCTATCGTTTGTTTATTGATCTTGTGTTTTATATACATGTTGACTAACCCCATTTACTGTTGTTGTGACAGTTGATCAATGGGGACTGCCCACGACACTATAAACTAAAAAAACTCCTGGTGCTAGAACCCAGTTCTGTGTTAATAACGAACAGTTTCTGACCGTTTTCCTGTATTCCTTGATCATCTTTAGTTTGTCCTCTCCTCCTTTGTTCTCCTCCTTCTGCTCCAGGCTGCTGATTATCCTCCATGAAGCTCTTCTGGCTCCGATCACGTTCTTATAGGCGACCGAAAGCAGATTCCTCTCCTCCACCGTCAGCTCCACGTCCATGCTGGCCACGTTCTTCATCGACTCCACCATTTCTACAAACACAGGGGGAACAGATTCAGATTCAATAATAATAAGTTAAAGGTCACCTATCATGCTATTTTTAGCTAATAGCATAGGTCTCTATAGATTTGGGGTATAAAGCTTTAAAGAGGAGGGGTCTGAGCTCATGCGGGACCCGGCAGATACTGTCTAAACTAAATGCTGCCGTGATGAAACGCCATATCATGGATTATCAAGGATTCTCTCTGAAACAGTTTGGAGCTCAAAGGCTTTCTCTCTTGTCGGTTATACCACACGGTGAGTTCCTTTTTACTTCCTGCTTCTTCACACACATGCTCTCCAGTACAGGTTAGCTCTGAGTGTTAGCGATGCTAATGTAAACACCGACCATATTACGTCCAAAACAGTCGGGCATTGTTTCTGATAGCAACGTTTCTGATTGGGCCGTGGGTCCACATTTCAGATATTACGTCATATCGGACGCAAATCTGGATCAGCTCCGTTGTTACCCGTTTTTAGAGATTTGGGTACGGAGGAAAAGAGAGAGGGTTTTATTTCCTGACACTGCGGGAGTTCCCTGACACACCGGGGACACTTGGTGATGTATAGAAGACATCAAAAAGTGCATTTTGCATGATAGGTCCCCTTTAAATGTATATAGCGCCTTTCAGAGGACCCAAGGTTGCTCTAAAGAAAAACAGGAGTAAAATTAATTCGTACATTAGCTACAGTGTAGATATTAGGGATGGGATTAATCAAATATTCGAAAGGATTCAGGTATTCGAATATGAATCATTTTTTTAATGGGAGGGGTGCCTAAGTTGATTACATATTATCAAATGGATTAATTAAATGTATACGACGGAGAAATAAAAATATCAAAGATAAGTTGGTTTGGTTTCTATATGTATTTGATTATTTATTTATTATTAAAAAAGGTTTTTAGGATACGGAAATTCGGTTAACAGTTTTTTTGGGGGTTGAATATTCGAATATAAAATGTGCTTTCAAATTCCCATCCCTAGTAGATATGTCAATTAAAAACTGAAGTCACAGTCTCCTCCAAAAGAGCGACATGAATATATAAATAGTGCAAGAAGAGTCTATATATAGGGGAGCACATAACTTTCTTAGCGAGTTACTCAAATGAGTACCAGGAGACAATGTTTGCTACTCAGGGCTGCCCACAGTTTGTATTCATCCACATGGTTGAGTTTTCCTCCGGCAACAACTGTTAAATGTTTTGACCTCGATCATTTATCATCGAGTGGGGGGGGGGGGGGGTCTCAGAATTTGCACTCGTAAACCCTCTAATCCCGCTGACAGGTGACACCAATCTCCACCGCTGACATAATCTACCTTCAGACCCCCGACACTAAACATAGAGCAGATACTTGGCAGGGCTCATAGCTGGGATGCATTGTTCCTATTTTTAAAAAGAAGGTACAGTAAAGTTCCTGACCCCTGAAGCATTGTGGGGCATTTTTTACGAATGGGTCACAGTTTAAAGTATACGGCATTATTGTTTTAAATCTTTATAAACCAATCACATTTACAGTATTGGTGTGAATGCAGATATCTCAAACCCAATTAAACCCAAACTATGTGAATGCCAAAAGAGCCCCTTTTCACCCTTTTGCCACAACACTCTAAAATGTCTGGAGCCACAATACATATTCGATAACACAGCATGCTAATTAGCAAACAAATCTAAGTGGGCAGAGCTTATATCGATTAGACTTATGGTACACGTTTGTTTTTTGTTCAAAAATTGCATCTTCATAGGTGGCGCTAGTGAGCACGTTAAATGAAATCGGACCCATTCACTGCACTCACACGAAATGACCGCCAGTCCTGACGTCCGTGCTAAATGTTTAAGTCTATATATATTAAGGATGCACGATATTGGTTTTTTGAAACCGATACCGATAACTTCCTGCTTCTCAAGACCGATAACATATATATATATATATTATATTATTATCGATTAAATGTACCTGTAGTTTTTGCACACCTGGTGGTAGTAGTGAGCAAATGACATGAGCATTACTACTATGAACAAAACAAAGCCAAGAACAGTTTTGACTCTCGTCAAGCGCCATCATTTCTATGATGAGGTTAGAGATCGTTTTAGCCCTGGGGTCGTCTCTGGCAAACTGCTTGCCTTTTCCAAAAGCCTCGTCGATAGGTAAAAGCCCCGGTGCCTTTGCAGCTGGCTTTGGATTCGCCACTAGTTTAGCAGCGCAGGCGTCTTCGTACGCTTTTAACACACCATCGTAGCGATGGCGATGTTTCAGGTGACTAATCAGGTTGGAAGTATTATAGCTCGTTGCCTTTTTCCCTCCTCGTGGAACTTCTCCATTTGTTAATACAAATAGCAAGCGAACTATCTAACTCTGAAACTTTGAAATAGTTCCATACTACCGGCGACATGTTTGTTTACTGTCCTGGCTTCACGGCCGCACACCATTTACGTCACAGCCAGGTATGAGTTAGGGAGCGCTGGATTTGTGAAGAACTCCCCTCTTCCTAAACCACTAATACCACAGTACTGGCAAAACGGGAGGAGCCGAGTGAAAAACAAGCGCCCCTCATCCCAATCCACCCACACCGCAGTATTTTGTTCTTTTTTTTTACCCAAAAAATATATTGTATATTATCGGGTCTATTAATACTGGTATCGGGTTTATCGGGATGACGTCATAATTCCTAATATCGGACCGATAATTATCGTGCACCACTAATATATATATATATATATATATATATATATATATATGCAACAAATTGGGTGCGTTGCATCCGTGAACCTAATGATAACCATAAAGGTAAGCCGGCACTGTAGTCAGTAAAAGCAAAGGAATCCATACACAAAGAATTAAACTCTATTTCCAGAGGTGCGAAGTAACTAAGTACAAGGTCTGAGTACTTCTACTTTTACTCCAAGATCTGAGTACACAGACAGTGGCAGAACTTCAGTGTTAGTATTATTAGATCTCAGTGCTGCGTTTGACACTGTTGACCACAGCATATTACTAGACCGACCGGAAAACTGGGTGGGACTTTCGGAAACAGTTCTGAATTGGTTTGAATCCTACTTAAAGGACAGAAACAACTTTGTTTCTATAGGTAAATACACATCTGAGTTGACAAATATGACATGTGGGGTTCCTCAAGGCTCCATCTTGGGGCCTCTTCTCTTTAACATCTACATGCTACCACTGGCTCAGATAATAAAGAACAACTAAATAAGTTACCATAGCTATGCAGATGACACACAAATTTACGTAACAATTTCACCAGGAGACTATGCTCCAATTCAAACACTGAGTAAGTGCATTGAACAAATCAATGACTGGATGTGTCAGAACTTTCTCCAATTAAACAAAGATAAAACTGAGGTAATGGTTTTTGGAGCCAAGTCAGAACGTATAAAAGTTAGCGCTGAGCTTCAGTCTGCAATGTTCAAAACAACAGATAGAGCCAGAAATCTAGGTGTAGTCATGGACTCTGACCTGAGTTTCAACAGTCACATTAAAACAGTTACTAAATCAGCCTACTATCACCTAAAGAATATATCTAGGATTAAAAGACTAATGTCACAGCAGGATTTGGAAAAACTTGTCCATGCTTTTATCTTCAGTAGACTCGACTACTGCAATGGTGTCTTCACAGGTCTCACTAAAAAAAATCTATTAGGAAGCTGCAGCTGATTCAGAACGCCGCTGCTCGAGTCCTCACTAACACTAAGAAAGTGGATCACATCACTCCTGTTCTGAAGTCTTTACACTGGCTTCCTGTGTGTCAAAGAATAGATTTCAAAATACTGCTGCTGGTTTATAAAGCACTGAATGGTTTAGGCCCAAAATACATTTCTGACCTCCTGCTAAATTATGAACCATCCAGATCTCTCAGGTCTTCAAGGACTGGTCAGCTTTCTGTCCCCAGAGTCAGAACTAAACATGGTAAAGCAGCATTCAGTTATTATGCTCCAAATATCTGGAACAAACTCCCAGAAACCTGCAGGTCCGCTGCAACTCTGACTACTTTTAAATCCAGCAAGAAGACTTTTCTTTTTGTCGCTGCTTTTAATTGAACTATTCATATCTTAGACTGCACTGTAACTTTTATCCATGTATTTTTTCTTTTAATGTTTCTTTTATTAGCTTTTCTTTTTAATGACTGATTTTAAATAACATTTTCTGAATGTCTTTCATTTTTTGTAAAGCACTTTGAATTGCCTTGTGTTGAAAGGTGCTATATAAATAAACTTGCCTACTTCTACTCAAGTACAAGATCTGAGTACTTCTTCCACTTCTGTCTATTTAATATTTGACTTTTTTAGCATTCATCCATGGTTAGTTTTGTGTCGCCTCAAACTCTAAGATAAAAGGTGTTTCTTTGAAATACTTATTAGTATCTATTAATAGCTGTCATTTAATTAAATGTTTTCTATCAGAGCTGAACGGACGGCCTCCTCCCTTGTTATTAATGGCCCTTTGTGAGAAACAGGTACATTTTCCTTATTGAAAAACAGCACTTCCTGCTTCTGTTCATGAAGGGTTTAAAGCTCCAAGAGGTTTCTGTCATCAGTGTTTTATTAAAGCAGAGCCCAAGCTTTAACTCTTTTAATGCAGACATGAATCACCTTTGGACACTTATGGGATACAGGGAGCCGGGCCAGGACAATGTGATGCGTCCGCTGCTTAGACATCTCAAGGTGATTCGGTACGATGGTGAGTGCAGGAGCAAAATTAAGATAGAAAACGGCAATTATGCCCTGAAGGAGCTGCTAATTACAGAACGACCCGTTTCCCTGGGGATGAACGGAAACACCAGGGGGGATATTTAACCAAATTACAAGGAGCTGTTTGAGGAGATGTAGAAGGAGAATTAACATTAGCGTGCAGACACAGAAATAAAAGATATTAAAGATAGGTGTTGGTTCATGTTCTGTGTATTAGGGCTGCTGTACGATTTGGGGAAATAATCTAATTGTGATTTTTCTGACAGATATTGCGATTTGTTTTTAAGCGACCCAACGGAAGTTTATTGTAAAATGCAGCCATATCTCCGGCTAGGAGGGTCGCATCAACGTGCTCCCGTCTCTAGCACCCCCGCAGAGACGAGTGAAAAAACTAAACTTACATGAAACTTCCGTTGGGTTGCTTTAAAGTCAAGCTTCAGTTTAAGATGCACCCTGTAATAGAAACTTGTGATGGAGCATTACTAACAGCGTTTCCGCCAGGGGGCGTCTTGCCGTCATTTGACGCCTTATTCAGCTCAGGACGCCCTGAACGCGAGCCGAGGGCGTCCAAAAATATTAATAATTCGAGAGAAGATCAAGAGTTTTTATCGCTTGAAATGAGGAAAAGGAAAAGGAAAAAGGACGTCCCTCTGTTGGAGGGGCAAAGGAGTCCGGTGGGATTCTTTTCGGAGTATTGAAGATCGTTTCCCCGACATCGAAGGTGCCTGCTACAGGACAACACGGAACGTGTGCGATTTGGACGCAATGAGCGGTGCTAGTGGAGCACGCGCGTGAGCTGCGAGCACCAGAGCCTCGCAGCGGAGAAACTGAGGCTCCGTGGTAAACTGTGGAAACATGAAGAAACGTTTAGGAGCCGAAACAGCCGGCGCTTTAAGAGAGCCGAGCCAAATGATCCGGCTCACTAACGTAAAAAGACAGTATCTATAAGGGACGGCTCGAGTCAAAACACCCCTCGGGGTGGACGCCCTCTCAGCCCTGGTCTGGCGGAAACACTGATTACTAACCTGACTCAGATGGTTTCACCAAAGCATCTAAAGCTCCGCTGGAAGCCATTTGGAAAGGGCAGGCACTTTCAAAAATACTTGGCAGGTGATTGGATCAATCTGTCTATCACCTGCTATCATGGGCCACTTCTGATTGGTTAACAATGGCTGGTACATGTGGAGCACAGCACTTCTGATTAGTGTGAGAACTCGACACACACAAGAACAAAAAATACAAATAAAAAAAGATCGCAGGCTTTGCGATTTGATAATTGTATCATTTAAAATCGCGATTTCGATTTAAAATCGATTAATCGTTCAGCCCTACTGTGTATGCCAATATGCATTCACACACCCTCATGGATATTTCCTTTTATATTAAATAAACAGCATTATGCGTGGTAAGCTAAAGACATGCAATAATGATTTTAAATAAACCAATCTCAGTTTCATGCTGCATCGAGTCTCTCCTGCTGCTCACGAATCTGAGAGCAGTTCAGCTTCCAGACGGGGAGTCATCTGTTGAAGCAAATAGCAGCACAGAGAAACCTGATGCTTCAGCTTTAGAGCCAGGAGGAGCTCTGCTTTGATCACTTTACCCTCCACAGCCTGCACTCAAACACACTCTCTGACCTCCGTGGCTTTTTAAAAATCACTTCTCAGCATTGCATCTCCACCGATGTATCGCACAAATCACTCGAGCACTTCCTGAAACACGCCGCGCTTCAATATCTTATTTTTGGGGGTGAAAAAAATATTGAAACTGATCTGTTATTGGACATTTCACTCCTAGACTCTTATGTTTATATCAATATCTAAAATTGTACCATTTGATCTTATGTTTTAACGTTTGTATTCATATTCTCTTTTTTAAATTAATCTTTTATTTGTGTTTTATTTTTAACTTCTTATGTTCGCACCTAGTTAGGATGCCACCTGGGCGCCTCCCTAGGGAGGTGTTCCAGGCACGTCCAGCTGGGAAGAGACCAAGGGGTAGACCTAGGACCAGGTGGAGGGATTATATCTCTTCGCTGGCCTGGGAGCGCCTTGGGACCCCCCAGTCAGAGCTGGTTGATGTCGCCAGGGAAAAGAAAGTTTGGGGCTCTCTGCTGGAACTGATACCCCCGAGACCCGACCACGGATAAGCGGAAGAAGATGGATGGATGTTCGTACAAATATTTAAATGTTATCGTTACATTTTTATATGTATTTTTGTCATATTAAAATGGAGCACACAACCCATTTTGTCTTCTAAATAAAGTATTCTAATTATTATAAAGCAATTAAACTAATGAAGCCACTGTTTTAGTGATTACATTTACCTTTTTAATATTGTATTTATTAAATTCTCAAACGATCACAAAACCTAATTTCCCCCGGGTTGAATTAACTATCCTGCTTCTCACACATATTT
Source organism: Gymnodraco acuticeps (assembly GCF_902827175.1). Classification (NCBI taxonomy): domain Eukaryota; kingdom Metazoa; phylum Chordata; class Actinopteri; order Perciformes; family Bathydraconidae; genus Gymnodraco; species Gymnodraco acuticeps. Next base: position 143,808 of record NW_022991516.1, read on the forward strand.
TTAAGTAAAGCCAAAAACTAAGATTATTAATCAAGTTATTTTAATTCTGATTGGTCCTCACTTGAAGACGTGGAAGCTGCACAGTCATTGCTGATTGAACAGTATTTATTAGCCTTTATCATTTTCTCTCTATCAGACCGACTGTCACAAGTCAAGCTCGGCTGAGATTAGACATTTTTGCTAAACTTGCATCAAAGTCTTTTGGTGCAAATTGAAAATGTACATACCTACAGATAATTGAGTTATTTCCCAGCTATTGTAATGGTTCAAATGTGCACTGGAAGCATTACAAGATCAATAGATGGTGCTAAAATAAACTAGTGAGTGTGTTTTAAGTATTTTTAGATATCTGCTGGGTGTGCCTGCTACTGATCAGCATCTCTCTTCACTTCAGATGAGACGGCTCCTATAAAAAACCTCAGACAGTCGATGGTTTCTTGCCATCATAACAAGTGCAGTATGTTTTCAAGATGAACGATATGGTAGGCTGTGTGCACACTTTGATGTGGCTTAAACTGATGCAACACAATGTGTGGAGGGGGTCATGTTAGTCCATAAAGGATGTGCTGCAGTGCATTCACGCCCTAAAAATGCAACTTAGCTATTCTGAAAAAGATCCTACAGCATGCATACATTCACCACATCAGCAACTAACCCCAGCAGCTATTACCATGCATACAAAGTCTATCTGTTGCTATTAAATATTGATTCTTTAAATGGTGCAGGCTCTATATGAGGCAGGGTAAATATCTGGACCTTTCGGGGAGCTACAGACAATGAGAGTGCAAGACATTGGTTGAAGGGAAACCTGCGTGTGCACTTTGCTGCATTTGCATTTACAGTCACCGCCGTTAGCTTAGCGGTGGTGACGTGAAGTCATGTGACCGTGCTGTAGTTCCTTTATAGCCTAACGTTAGCTTTTTACTTCATATCAATCATAAAGTGGTGTTAATATGTGATTATCCTGCTGAACAAAACTTGTAGGTGTCATAAATGTTAGTTTGCCACAGAGATTATTTTCTGCAATAATCCAAAATCCATTGAAACGGTCCCATTGCTTTTTGCTAACTTCGTGGTCGGCCTACAAAAATACGCCATCACTGCACCACATACCCCGGGAACAAAGACAAACTAGACGATAACATATCAAAATGTTATAGTAGCTGGCTTTGTGGAATGGACCAAGATGTAAATTGTCTGAGAAAAAAACAACATAATCTTGGAAGTCCTGAGTAACAGCCTTTGGTGAACTTTAGTCACTCAATATGGTTTTCCATTTGTTTGTCCATTTCTATACTTTGCAGGGTTTTTCTAGAAAAATATAGTAAGAGGGCGCCAATGTCACTTACGGACAAAATTACAGCCCCGCCCACTTTCCAGCTAAAATAATGCAGCAGAACGAAGCAGAAAATAATAGTGTCTTCATGTCTTAAAGCTGCGGAGTCATATATTGGGTTACCTCAAACCACAAATAAATCTACAGTTACGGTTTCTTTACTTCCTCTACAGCAAAAAGGAGAGTAAAAGAAACTCAGAAATCTCAGTGTCAGCCTGCTGCCTCCATCCATCCCATATTTATTCTACGTAAAAACCAAGCTGTCTCTGTCGTCTCCATCTGACACAGTAATTCTACTGTTTTTAGCCTAACAGAAATATTGTTTTCTGTCATCACTTTGACATTTAACAGAGAAAATCTGCATCTTTGCACGAAACCCTGCTTTTTCTGTAACAACGTAAATTCTCCCACTGTTGGACGATTACATGAATTCTGGTTCTGACTTCCAGCTGCAACACAGATTCAAACCTTAAAACAAGATGTTGAAAAGGGATGTCACTAATTGGGAATGCACCAAAAACAATATGGAGATCGCTCTCAAGCTAGAGTCCCTAGAACTTGTTTGTCAGGTTAATTGAATACAAAAGTGCTTGGTGGGGTGGCTGGTTAGCATTAGCTCGATTTGAGAATTCATTTTTCAAATTCTGTTGCACGTTGCACAAAATATCAGAGGTGGAAGAAGTACTCATATACTGTAACTTAAGTAAAAGTACTACTGACAAAAAAGTACTACAAGTAACACTCATGCATTCAAAATCGTACTCAATCTGAAAAAAAAGGAATATTGGCACCAAAATATACTTATAGTACCAAAAGTAGACATTATGCAGAATGGCACATTTAAATACCATATGTACTTAAATGATTACATTATAATAAATCATGCAATAATCTCTCCAATGTTGCAAATGGTAAAAGAGGGGTTTATCTAAATTACTTTATAAAATACTGGATGGCTTAACCTATAATAGTATATAGTAATGTATTAGTTCATTTAAATTGTGTATTTATAATCTAAATGGGCAAAGTAGCTAGTGACTACCCCTGTCAAATTAATGCAGTAGAGCCAGGTATAAAGGAGGATACCTTTACTCTACATGTATATAGATTTCTGCATGTATATAATGTGTGATGTACAAAAACAATCATATAAAATACAAACAAATAATGAAAAAATAAAGAAGCATTGAAAAAAAGACATGAAAGAAAAAACACTTGTATTATTATAATAATAATAATAATAAAAATGAAATGAAATAAAGAAACACTTGAAAAAATTACTACATGTATTAATGCAGTTGAATGGTGTGACGCGTGTCGGTAAAGAAAGGCTAGCTAGCCAGTTAGCACCTGAGCTAGTTAGCAACCGAGCTAACATTAGCCAACTGTCTCTGGAAATGAACGACTGGCTTTAGCTCACCAGCTACCACCAGCTAACCCCGGGCCATGCGACAAAAGCACGCCGACCAACACGGCACTTCCCTTTGTGAGACGACACCAATCAATTATAACCTTTTTATGATTAATTCTGCTAGAGAAACCTCCGCCATTTTGTGCCTGTGAAGTGTTTTAGCTTCGTCTCCAACTGATTATTCTTTATTATTCTCGGACTCACCGTCATATCTCTCCGCTTGCTCGGCCAGTTTCGCCTGGTACACATGGTTCTCTCTGTCCGCCATGGTGGTGCTGGGGGACGGGGGGAAGTCCTGCAGGAAAGGGTTATTCTGGGCAGAAAGAGAGACACTGGAGGCGGTTCAGCAGCTCCTGAACTGAAGACCCACCGGTGGATCTGCCGTAAAGATGGCGACGCTCCTTCATCCGGGTACCCACGCAACGGTCTTTCTTTTTTTTATCTGTTTATCATATTAATAATGTATGCATCATATGTTGAACAAAAACGTCCACATTAGGGGCAGATATATAAAGTAATACAAAATAACATACAATAAATAAATAAAAACACAGTTCATATTTCATATTTTCACGCAACTGTCTTGTTAAAAAAAATGTATTCGAGAACATTATATGAACACCATATTTTTTGCAGTGATGTAAATTATGATTATCATTATTATAACTATTTATTTTATTTTTGCAGTGGTGTAAAATAACTACGTCGATTTTTGACGGAGATTTCCGGTTGGGCGTCTTGCCTTCAAAATAAAAGCACGATAAGAAATCACACCCAAAAAAGTGTGACTCACTTTTGTATAGGTGTTGTAAAGTAAAGTACATTTACTCAAGTAATGTACTTCAGTTCAATGTTGAGGTACTTTACTTGAGTATTTCAATTCTGAAGTGTACTCACTAACCCTGTAGCAACCTGGAAATGCCCCGACCGTTGAAGTAGATTTTTATGAATGTTCTTAGTGGCCAAACGGTGGTACTACAATTTCCGTGACGTCATTTTGGCCCCAAAAGACGTTTCCCCGTTGACTTTCATTGGGGAAAGAGACGTCTGTAAATCAGTGGATAGTTTGTTTTGGGATGAATAAACTACCCAGCACGAACACATTAATAGCCCTTGTTTAAATATTTAGGGTGTAATAGGTGTCAAATGCGCTAAAAAGTTGAATCCAGAGGTATTTTCTCTCTCCATTCATCTGACTGACAGAGAGCGGGAGATTAGAAGCGGAGTTTAAGGGAAAACTGTACTGCGCATGCTCTGTGGGCCCGCGTACGGGTACGTTCTGAATCTACACTAGTTTCATTTTGTGCTTCATGCGCCACAGAGCAGCTCTCATAGGAATGAGCGGAGCTGTTCTCTTTGTACATCCACAAAATACACACCTTCCTGCCAAGTCCAGAAATAAACCTCTCTCCAAAATGACCCCCAACAATATCCATTAAAATGAGGGGGACATTTAATTAATAAAAACATAAATATAAGCAAAAATGAAATTAATGTAAAATCTCAATTTCTATCTTTTTTCACAACTTTTCCCCCCATTTTAGAAAAGGACACAGCAACAATGCCTTATTAGATGCCCAAATTGTTCAGAACATCCCATAAATTGCACTCTACTAGTGCGGTTAATGGGAAATGTCTATGTAACTTTAAATACAAATGCATTTAATAGAGATATCTTGGCTCAAGACGTGAAATTAAACCATCACTTCAAACTGAGGAAGTAATTTAATCACATTAAATACAGGATTATTATGGTGTATTTCACCTTTCAAAATAAAGTGATTTTAAGGGTTTCTTATTTCAAATGGCTTGAAAGATATTGCATATGATATATAGTTACAGTAAATGGGAAAAATTTACTTAAATGTACAGAATACCAGTGGCGTTTTCTCCCGGAGGCCAAGGGAAGCCAGGCTTCCCCTGTTTTTTCGGATTGTAGTTATAATTTAAATAAATAAATACAAACACTTTGTTTTGTTTCGATAATTCTCCTTTGCTGTGTGTTGCTGCCGGCCCGGCTCTCCCCCATTCTCATTGAGTATTTTACAAAGAGTGAAACAAACAGCGCCCCTCTAGATGTTATGGTGAAACAGTAGATTGCACTCACTGTTGCGAGAGGAGGCCAGCAGAATCTAGCTTCCCTTGGTGAAAAAAAATGGAGGGATTGACCAATCAGATGAGGCCCACGTGATGCCCCTGCCAACCTGTGATTGGTCAGGGCCATGCCAAGGGAAGCTAGCCGCCTCTTGCTTCCCTTCAGAGGCGGCTGGCGGCTGGCGATTTGATTGGACACTGCCATCCAATCAAATCACATCAACATCAGTTTTAATACTGTAACTGTCATCACCGCCGTTAGAAATTATCAAGCAAATGAAGCATTATGGAGGGTGGAGATTTGGCGTACTTAATCAAACATAACTTTACTAAACTTCCGCTACAGCAGCAACTAAAAATTAAATCAGATGACAGGCAAATGCCCGCACTCGAGCTGTGTACGCAGAGGAAAAAGGGAGAGAATCGGACGTTCAATGAGGACAATTATGTCCGCACGGAGTGGCTAACTGGAAGCGCTAAACTTCAGCGTCTATTTGGCTGGCCATGTCTTCTTTTTGACAAGGATTCGTGCTCCCTGAACAATCCTTGGGCAACTTCAGGATTCATCGACCTTGCCAACCTGTCACGGGCAATTGAGAGGCACGGTAAATCCAAAAATCACATAGATTGTGTGATTGTCTGCATACATTAATAAGTAAAATGCTTAAATTAATAAGGAGAGAGTTTCAGCTGGAGAGTGCGTGCGGACCTGTCGGTTAGATAACAGGCGTGTGCAAGTCCTGCATCTGTGTGATACAAATGTGTGTCAAATGATACCGGGCGCTGTAATCACTCATCTGGTTACGTTATTGACCACCCCCCGACCCAAAAAATGGGCTTCCCCTACATTTTTCCCCACGCCACGCTACTGCAGAATACACATGTTCATACAATGTTGTATTCAATAATTTAACACACCAGTGATGAAAAGCCCACAATGACAATTTGGTATATTTTTATTGACTAGGTATATTTACACATTACATGCTACAGAAAATAAAAAAAAGTACATTTTAACTTCAAACAATATATTTTCATAACACTTTTGACACATTGTACAATTTCTCTTATTTTGAAAATCCTATTCTGCTTGTTCCGGTCCTCTTCAAAGTGAGGGTGACATGGCACAAAAATATATATTCAATGCAAAAACAAAAACATTATTTGGCTTGACGAGACTCTTGAGCTGTCGAGGAGATAAGGTGCACATCGAAGGATCATCAGTGGTATTTAAAAATACAATTAAAGTATTCATTGGTCTTTAATTAACCGCAGCGGCGCAGCCAAGTTACAATAATGCCATGACTCTAAAAAGGAGAATATTTTATCAAAAAAGGCAACGATTACTGATGCAATACCAGATGAACACTTTGCATAAAAGGCATTACAAGAAATACATAAACACAGAAAGAAAACTTGTTTTAATTTCCAAATGACGCAGACACTTTTACATAGCAGTTTCATTTATTTCCTTAAACACTTTGCAATACAAGAGGAGAGGAGTGAGTGGAGAGGAGTGAGGGGAGAGGAATGGGGGGAGAGGAGTGAGGTGGAGAGGAGTGAGGGGAGAGGAGTGAGGGGAGAGGAATGGGGGGAGAGGAGTGAGTGGAGAGGAGTGAGGGGAGAGGAGTGAGTGGAGAGGAGTGAGGGAGAGGAGGGGTGGAGAGGAGGAGGGGAGGGAGAGCGGAGTGGAGAGAATGGGGGGAGAGGAGTGAGGGGAGAGGAGTGAGTGGAGAGGAGTGAGGGGAGAGGAGTGGGTGGAGAGGAGTGAGTGGGAGGAATGGGGGGAGAGGAGTGAGGGGAGAGGAGTGAGGGGAGAGGAGTGAGTGGAGAGGAGTGAGGGGAGAGGAGTGAGGGGAGAGGAATGGGGGGAGAGGAGTGAGGGAGAGGAGTGAGTGGAGAGGAATGGGGGAAGAGGAGTGAGGGGAGAGGAGTGGGGGGAGAGGAGTGAGGGGAGAGGATTGAGGGGAGAGGAGAGGAGTAAGAGGAGTTGGTGGGAAAAACCACAAATGAAATATATATCACGCCATTTCCATTTGATGTAAAATTATGCAGAAAATGTACAGTTTGTTTGATTTCTGGATGCTTAAACCATTCTAAACATAACGTCATGTTTTGGGACACCAGATGTCTTCCATTTCATCCTAAATCTGCAGCAGCACACTTCATAATTATTAGACTGTGGTCATGTAGTGTCAACTGGTCACCTTTAAACCATAATGCATTCACACATATCAGACTTTTATCGGCACATTAACAGCTGAAAAACCATGATTTCATTATTTTTACTGCCTTAGCAAATAAACATGGAATATTGGGAATTAGAAACGATTGCATGTGTTTATTAACACACACAGGGCTGTAAATAACCCACAGATGAGACCCTAATACTTAATTAACATAACACGGTAATAAAAATATGGCATTAATGACGCGTACAAAAAATAATTTCCTTAAATTTGGAGGGAAACTTTCACAATTTATAAACACACTGTAAACATATTAGATTTCATTATATCCAAGGTCAGATTGCAGACATTTCGTTATGTGTGTTATTCAGATATCACAATTCTGTTTTCTATGGAATTAAAAATAACAGCAAAATTTAACTAAAACATATCAGTTGTATATAAAAAAAAAATACAGCTGGGGCAATTTACAGGGGACATAAAGCACACCAGAGGAATTCAAATGAATAGATGTGCCGTTGATTGCATGATGCATAGATAATATATATATATACTGTCATTCACACTGGCTCAAATTGGCTTTTAACCCAAAATGGAGCTTGGCAGGGTGTCACAAAAACATTTGATGATGTAAACTATGAATTGTTTACTTTACATATGACTGGATGTTATGTATAAGCATTGTTTACACATCTGACCCCCAGGACTTTGTGAACGGTTGATTTAGAAACGAGGATAACAGGGATTTAATGCTTTGGAAACCATTTGTTCATTTAAACGGAAACAATACTGACATATCCAAAGGACAGGGAATTCTACAGAAGAGGATAAGGAACACATGAGGAAGACATTTTTAGATCTGACCAACAATTAGAATTATTAAAAAAAAATCTGACATTAAAAACAACATTTTAACTAAGAAGTCAGAATTCTGAGAAAAAAAGTCGGAATTCTACGAAGAAAGTCGGGATTCTGGGCAAAAAAGTCGGAATTACGAGAAGAAGAAAAAAGTCGGAATTACGAGAAGAAAAAAAAGTGGAAATTACGAGAAGAAAAAAAGTCGGAATTATGAGCAAAAAAAGTCGGGATTCTAATAAAAAAGTCGGAATTATGAAAAAAAAGTCGTAATTCTGATAAAAATCTGAGCAACAGTCGGAATTTTCTGTAAATCTCAGAACTCTGACTTGTTTCTCAGATCAGATTTTTTTTTAATTACTTTTAAATGTGGCGCTCGTCCTCTTCTGTAAAATCCCTACTCAAACCTCATCTTTTTCAACACAAGTCATGAGGTAGAGAGGATGTGACTCTGAAGACCCTCCCAAAAAAACATATGTTCTGCTGAAGTTACTCATCACGTTCCTACTGTAGTTCATTGCACCGTAGGAAAGGTGAGACCCCCGGATGATCCTCTTTCTTACGTGTTGCTGTCATTGTGTTTTTACAGCCACATAATGACACCAGATGCTATACATTGAAATAAAACACATACTTCAATAAAAAGTAGTGATTATTAATGTCTTAATGTGTAGCAATTAGATATACCTCCTTATTGGGACTTAAAACATCGAGAAGCAGGTCAACATTAACAACAGGAAGGTTAAGAGTTTTGCTCATTTTGCATTAAACAAACATGACATTAAGCATTAAGGAGAACCACATTCCTACAGTTATAGACCATTTCTTGCCTTTGAGTATTTCAAAAGTCAGTTATCGTGGATTAAGATGACCTGCAGAAAATGTCGATCACGGCACAAGAAGTGACATAAAGTGGCCGTTTCACCAGGAATACATAAAGAAATGCTGAAGCGTTTTCAAAGTGGAGTGACAATGTCATAAAAAACCCTGCTGGAAGACAAAAATAAAATCCCTCCACCTTCCTCCTCCTCCTCCTCCTCCTCCTCTAAAAACAGCCTCAAAGCGTATTCTTGTTCGTTTAAAGTCGTCCACGTTGGCGCTGAATAGTGTTTCACAAGAATATATAACAGGTGAACAGTCTCTGGTAACAAAATCAAATATAAAGGAAAAGGGAAAGTACAGTATTTAGCATGTAAGGTGTGTGTGTATATATATAGTCAATTCTATCGTAATATTTTCCACTTTTAGTACAAAAAAAAGAGGACTTTGTTCGTAGTGTGGGATGTAAATAAGTCGGTGGAGTTTCCATCGGGAAAAGTCTTTCACTCCGAGGTTTCACAGGAACTTGAGTCATGATTCTGTGAGGAGATTTGTCTCTTGATGGTTTCCCTTCTGTGTGAATCAGTGGGTGGAGATACAGGAAAACACAGGAAGGGAAGAAGAAGTGTGTGTTCAATACTGGGCTGGAGGGTGTGGAAACTCTACGGTTCGACTGATATCGGTGACTGACGCTAAATACTGCACATCTTGTTATCTTCTACAACTATTTCCATGCTTATATCCTTGTATTCCAATTATAACAGTTGTTTCACCGTTAGCAGCTTACCTCCTGTTCACACAACTTTAAGGGTGGTATAGGGATGTCGTATTTTTGTAGCCGACCCTGAAGGCAGCATCTCCCTGGTTCCCTTTAGGAAACATCAATGGGATTTCTCCATGTGATTTTGGATTATTGCAGAAAATAATCTAGTTTTTTGGCATTTATTCTCAGTATGGAGCTTCAATACAAAGTATAAAGCCGTTTTGAAATAATATTATATTTATTTTTTTATTTTAACGTACTGGCCGATAGGTTCAGGATTTAAAAAGGAAAAATTGTTAAAACAAATATCTTTAATTATGAGTGTTTTAATTGCAACTGAACCTTGTGTCATATAAATGATGTCTAATGGGTAGTTGGGATTAAAAATAGGCATCTTGTGCGGTAAAATTGCTGCGTTTAATTCCCGTTTTAATGTTAAAATACATGGACTTTGGAAGAAATCCATATTTCTAAGAATTCTCTAGAAAGGGTTTAACAGCATTTACGCCAGCTATTAAGAATGGGGGAAAAAATAGTGTCCATAAACAAAGAAAAATCTGGATTAATTGGAAGTAGTTTTCTTTTCTCTTGAGTCAGAAGCTAACTGCTAACGTTAAGCTAAGCTAGGCTAATTTCGCAACTGACAATAACCGTGTTTTTCTTTCAAAAATGCAACATTAGAAATAAATACTAAACCAATAAATGCTTCATTATTTGATTTAATTTCATATTTCGTAGGAAATATTCAAGGAGGCAGGTAACGGAGGGCAGTGTGCAATGCTAAGCTAACATATGCTAACCGATATCAGTCTCACCTTAGTGTAAACTCTTCAAAACGACGACATCCCGTCACGTCGATGTTTCCCGAGCGTGACATAAGAACCAGAGGATGGTGTGTGTGTGTGTTAATGTGTGTGTGTGTTTCTCAGCTCTCGTCCTCTGGGTTGTTTAGTTCCAGCAGTCGGACGTGTGTGAAAGGGAAATGGCCTCGCTTGCCTTTACACTCTCCCTCCCACTGACCGTTCACGTTGATCTTGGTCACTTTCACCATGTCTCCCACCTGTGGAGAGATAAGTCCAGGGGTACGATGAGGGTTGTACAATAATCCCAAGATTCAAAGGTGTTATCATCATATGCACAAAGCTACAGTGTAGAAATGGCAATGAAATTCTTCTGACCTGAGCTCCTCCAACAATGCAACACATACAATACAATAAAAAGTAGTGCAAGAAGTCTACATACATGTAAATAGAATATGTACAAGACCAGAATATGAATTGCTTTGTATGTGATTCTTCCTCTCAGTTCATGCAAGAGGAACCTATCGCCCACAGTAAGAACTATATTGACGTTAAATGGATTGACCCCACTGCCACGCACACACTTTTGATTGACAGGCAGGAACATTGTGGACTGGTTGATCGTGCAGTGTCAATGACAGAAAGGTCATCAGACATCACGCAGCTGATGAACACACAGATCAAAAGGATCTATACCACACATATATTTGTTGATAAGTCTGTAGAATACTATTTGTAGAACCGGATATCTCTGCAGCTCAACAATACATTATTCAAAATAATATTAACACATATTTTGGATTACATTTAGTTAATTGTGCATCCATACAGACTATAACTACCTAAATAGGATGACAGCTAACTGCATCAAGGGTTCCATCTTTACCGGCAGCAGTAATAAATGTAGTTTTTGAGTTGTGTGTTTTTGGCACGTTAAGCCCATAACCCACCATATAGTTGACATTGTTCAATGAGTGTGTGTGATGTGGACACACTGTCTTTATATCACTGTTAGACCAACAACATTAACCACCACTATTGTTGCAGTTTACCAACTAAATAAACAAGCACTGTTTATGTTTCTGTTCCATGAGAAAGCGTTGGACTTGGCGCTCCACTGCTAATGAATGTACAATGATACACTCTCATATATCCACTGGGCCGTAAACAGAGTGTGTTCACAAAGAGGATCTCTATAGTGCCATCTCCACTGAGAGTGTGTTCATGTGTACAGCTTTCTAAAGACTGTGTGTGTGTGTGTGTGTGTGTGTGTGTGTGTGTGTGTGTGTGTGTGTGTTCTCACATGCATGAGTAAGCCATTAACAACCGGGACAATCTACACTGAGAACCACAAACAAAAAACAGAGGAGAGAGTGGTGCAGGGAAGCTATATTTTAGCATCTTCATGGTTCCCACCACCAACAGCCAATGGGAGTTCACCACCGCTAAGCTAAAGGTGGCTAATGTTGGGCTATAAAGGAACTACAGCACGGTCACATGACTTCAGGTCACCACCGCTAAGCTAAAGGAGGCTAATGTTGGGCTACAAAGGAACTACAGCACGGTCACATGACTTCAGGTCACCACCGCTAAGCTAAAGGAGGCTAATGTTGGGCTATAAAGGAACTACAGCACGGTCACATGACTTCAGGTCACCACCGCTAAGCTAAAGGAGGCTAATGTTGGGCTACAAAGGAACTACAGCACGGTCACATGACTTCACGTCACCACCGCTAAGCTAAAGGAGGCTAATGTTGGGCTATAAAGGAACTACAGCACGGTCACATGACTTCAGGTCACCACCGCTAAGCTAAAGGCGGCTAATGTTGGGCTATAAAGGAACTACAGCACGGTCACATGACTTCACGTCACCACCGCTAAGCTAAAGGCGGCTAATGTTGGGCTATAAAGGAACTACAGCACGGTCACATGACTTCACGTCTCCACCGCTAAGCTAAAGGCGGCTAATGTTGGGCTATAAAGGAACTACAGCACGGTCACATGACTTCACGTCACCACCGCTAAGCTAAAGGCGGCTAATGTTGGGCTATAAAGGAACTACAGCACGGTCACATGACTTCACGTCTCCACCGCTAAGCTAAAGGAGGCTAATGTTGGGCTATAAAGGAACTACAGCACGGTCACATGACTTCACGTCACCACCGCTAAGCTAAAGGTGGCTAATGATGGGCTATAAAGGAACTACAGCACAGTCACATGACTTCAGGTCACCACCGCTAAGCTAAAGGTGGCTAATGATGGGCTATAAAGGAACTACAGCACAGTCACATGACTTCACGTCACCACCGCTAAGCTAAAGGAGGCTAATATTCGACGTGATGACGTTTAGTCGTCTCATTTAGACACTTGTAAGCAACCGTCGATGCTGACTCATTACGGAGTTTAGGACTCATTCCTGCACTACACCATACAGTACCTACTAAATATGTCATCCAAGCTGGGCAGTAAGACAGACATAAACAGAAACAAGTAAAAAAAAAATGTCTATGAGACACTAAAAAAGAAAAAAACACTACCTCCAAAGAGAGCGCCGTCTTGTCGTAGGCGTTGGGAACTCTCTTCTGGATCGCTCTGGCGAAAACGGGTCCGTTCTGTAGATTGGGCAGCTGAGCGTTCACCACGGGCTGAGCGTATGGCCCCGGTTCCCCCAGAGGGTTTCCTGAAGGGGCCCCCGATGGATCTGTGGGGCCTGAAACCCCTCCAGCAGCACCAGTAACTGGACTGGTACCAGTGGGTGAGGCGGGTCGGTACTTTTCAACGTACGGGACTGGAATCATCCCGGCACGACCTTCCTACGAAACAATACGATAAGAAGTACTTTATTGATCCCAATTTGGGAAATGTTTGTGTTGCAGCAGCATAAAAAGACGTGGCAGTCACAAACTGGAACTATTGGATGGAGAAAGTGGACTGATGTCGTAAAACCTCATAGGCCAGATTACATTTTTACAAACGTAGGTCCCGATCGCTCCCTAATGTTCGCATTTTTCGTACTTTTTAGGCATTTCGGAGACAAACTTAAGATGTACACTATGTCTTGAAAAAACACTGTATTTGTTTGCTGCCAAATGTCAATAAAAAATATATTGAAAAAAAAGTAATAATAATAGATTACATTTGTACAGCGCCTTTCAAGGGACCCAAGGCCGCTTTACGTGGTGAACAAACGAACGGGGCAAAAAATAAAGAAAAGGGAAAGTAGAAAACATACAAACTACGGCCCATTTTGAATCGGCCCTCAGCTAATTAAAAAGGTATAATGGAATATGGCCCCCAAATGAAAGTTGTGATTGTCTTATATTGTACTTCTTAAATATAAATGTAAGAATACATTACACAGTAGTATTCATGTGTTAATGAGACCACTTTTCAAATAAATTCAGTTGGAAACATTCTCCAACAAATCTTAGTTGATAAGCAAAAAGCCAAGTAACTTATTTCCATAACAAGCTTGAAATAAACCCTTCCTATTTCTCCTTATTATAATAAATCTGAGGTGTCCGTTTTAAGGGATGAGCTGCCAACACTCACAAGCATCATGTACCTACATTTGATTGATGTCGCTAACTTATAACTGAACTGATGAGGCGATATACCTCGAGTGAGCGGCCCAGCCCTCGTACATTTTTCTGTATCTGGCCCTGGGTGAAAAGGTTTGGACCCCCCTGATGTAGAGAAAGTAGAAAATATACCTGGTTCGCTGCGTTCCACCATTGCTCTTCAGGTTTTTCCAGAACTCTCAAGATGTCGCCTTTTTTGAAAGGAAGATCCTCGTCATCGTTTCCGGGGAAATCGAAAAGCGCCCGGACGAACTCGGCCTCGTCGGACTGAACGGGAGGGCCGGCCGACGCGCTGACGAACCCCGTGTGTTTGGATTTGTTTATGGGCTCTATGAGCGTGGTGGTGTCCAGATAGTGGATTTTGTAAAACTCCAGCAGGGCGGGAAGAGCCTCGAACTCCTGGTCGCCGATCCGAAACCGAGGAGGAGCCAAACCTGGTGGAAGAGAGGGGGATTCGTTTTAAGTTTAAAAGGCTTTATTGTCATTTGCTCAGCAGCTACAGTGTAGATATGACATACTCGACCTCAGAGGGTTAATGGCAAACCAGCAGCTAGAGTATACATATTTAAAAGGCTTGTTAGATTCAAGATTCAAGGCTTTGTCATTTGCACATTAGCTAAGTTTTGAGATGTGCAGTTGAGATTGTTGTAGCATTAAACCAGGAGGTAGTGCAGATGTGTAAACCGAAGTCTACCTTAAAAAAACCATCACATTTTCTGTTTTTTCTTTTCACATAATCTGAAGAAATCAGAATCAGAATTTCTTTATTAATCCCGCAGCGAGGACATTTACATGGGATTAGGACTTAATCCTGCACCTAGTTATAACAGTAAATGCTAAATAATGCTGGATTTTTCGGGCTCCGGATATTCGGTAGTAATCAGCAGCGAATATTCGGCCTGCGCGCGGGGCGTAGTAATCAGCAGCGAACCCGCTTCAACACGTGTATTTCGGGGTATTCACGGCATTCATTTTGTTTTTCTACAGTATTGTTGTTTTATAGTTATTTGTTGATGTAACCCAATTTGTGTTCTTTGAAATTGAAAAGGATATCGCATTGTGTTTGTTACTTTCATTGCAGTTGTATATGTCTTAAGTGTCATTTGGCTTGGCTTCCTATTTATGGACATGCTTTTATTTTGAAGGAGAGGTAGCGCTGTTGACAGAAGTTGTTGTTGCTATGGAAACAACCTGACGGAGATTAACGGAGAAAAGTAATATCTACATATAAAGACGGAGAAAGCAAACGATAATGTTTAGTGTTAGCACCCCCGAAGAGGCACAGGCTCTTACGTTGATATTGGAGATTTCAATGAATTCAATTTGAGAGAAAAAACAAACTAAACGAATATCCGAATAACGAAATTGAAACCCGAATAGTACTCCAACGAACGAATATTCGGATACAGCCCTACTGGACAGTAAGAAGGACACAACAAAAACGCTGACTTGTAGACAAGGGAACCAGCAGGGCTAAAATGCTGACTCATTCCCAGGTTTAGAACTCATTCCTGCGCTACAACATTAAATGCTAATAATGGCTTCCAAGATGGACATTAAGAAAGGCAAAAACATGTTGAAAACAACGAGGGAACCGGCAGTGTCTTTCCTCTTGAAATAATCAGGATAATAAAAGCCTAACTTAGTAGAAAGGGTAGTGAACTTGGCAAAGACCACATAACAAAGTCTCTACAGGATGACAGAAATAGATATACCACAGGATGACCCAATCCAATCAATAATAACAATCAATGGAGTGACATTAGGCCACAACACCTTCAAGCGAATTTCAAACACTAGATCGTTTTAGCCAACATGTTCAAGCAGTAAATCCACATTTGATTCGAGTGCCGGTTAGTTTGTCCGTTTGTTTTTCAGCAGGATTACAGAAGAAATACTGGCCATGATTTCCTTGTTGGAAGGGTGTTTCAATTAAGAAACCATTACATGTTGTATCAGACGAGAGGAGTCACAGAGTGGACACACAGCATTGGTGGAGGTTTGTACTCTCTTCTAGTTTCACATGTTGCAACTATATTCTCTTCTAGTTTAAACAACAGCTAACACAACTGGGTAATGTTCCTCCCTGTCATGGCTCACAATGGATGATGTACTCATACAAAGGTAAACATAACCCATACGAGTTTGAGCCCCAGAGGTAAAAGCAGCAGACCTCAGGATCAAAAACATTCCTGAAACACCAATCTTCCCAGTCGTGACAGCTCAGCCTGCCCAGTCCCATTCAATCCCTAAAGCATGTACCTTCCTACTTCTTTGTATTCACTGTTATCTGTTTTATTGTGTTGCATTGTTGGAGGAGCCAGTGACCTAACATTTTCATTGACATATCTACACTGTAGCTATGTACAAAAGCCTTGAATCTACTGCCTGCATGAGGACAAAACACCGCCTCAAAACTACATCAGGAGAAAGTATAGTTGATAAAGTGGAATTTGAATTGGTTCTTGATAGCTAGCAAGTTAATTAGAAAACGTACCTTTAAATGTGTTCTACACCTGGGGGATAAATGTATTTGACAGGCTGTGTCCATGTGTAAAATGGTTTAATGGTCTAATAACAGTGTAACATGGGTATAATAAGGGTGTAATATGCGTTTAATAATGGTGTAACAATGGAGTAATATGGCTGTGATAACTGTTACAGCGGAGTAATATGGGTGTTGTGTAAAAAAATAGCAATTCATTAGTGTCAGTCAATGTGACGTCACGGACTGACACGGAAGTTGTAGTACCACAGTTTGGCCACTACACTACAATTTACATCAACGTCCGGCGCACTCCCATGGAAAAACTACACCAGACTCCATTTAAAAAGTAACCCATGTAACTTAACGGCGCTATAACGGAAAAGTTACCATACATATTTAGTTCATAGTGTTACTCCTGGCTTCCTTTTAAACGGTTACTTTAATCGGCTTCATAAAAATACCAACATTTAGTTTCAGTAAAGAGTAATAGCACTATACTCTTCTTTTCTAACAGTAGCTTGCCAGTTACCGGTCAGAAAACACCACGGTGGGCGGGAACAACCACATGTTAAAGTTGTCATGTTTGTCCAAAATAGTGAGTATTATTACATGATATATAAGCCGATGTTGAGAATACATTCCTACAACATACATATTTAAAAATAAATTGGAAAAAGAGTACGATTTATTTCAGATTTCCCCAAAACACGTTAAATCAGGTCATTCATAAAGGGGGTTTGGCGGTTGGAAGATAACGCAGCTAAATCAAAGCTGTTAAAAATGGAAAAACACTATTAGGAGTCTTTACTGAAATAGTTTGCTTTATAATTACAACCCGATGTTAAGAATACAATCCAAAAACACATATATATCTTAATTCCCCCTTAAAAAGAGTACGATTGTCTTCAGATTTCCCAAGAACACGTTAAATTAGGCATTTCATAAAGGCAGTTTGGCGGTTGTAAGATAAATCAAAGCATTCCACTGTTAAAAACGGAAATCAGGTGTGTTTTAGTGAAATCCCTTGCTATAAATAAACTGAACAGTTACCTGATCCAGACTGCCGGTTGTTGCTGATACTGTTGATGATATAATGGGACACTTTTGAGTTTTCAGACACGGACAGCACGTAATCCCCCGGACTGGTGATGGATTCCCGGACTAAAAACACGCCATGCCGGCCTCCCTGGAGCAGAGAAACGGCTTCCTGCCTGCTCAATCTGCCCCAAAACCAGCTCCCACGGTCCTCAGCGTCAAAGTTACCCGCCATGACTGTGAAAATCCCCACCGAGGCTTTTAAGGCCTTTTATTCCTTATTCCTTCTTTTTGCAACCAGTGCTTTTTATTCACAGAATGGATGACATGCAGTAAAATTCGTCCGCGAGCAGGATTCGAACCCGGGTCCTGCTCAGCCTATAAATCCGAAACTCATGCAAAAACTTTCGTGGATTAACCAGCTTCCTCCTGGAAAAACAAGAATATACACAACACCAAAACTTCCAGGAGTAATGTATGATGTCGCTGTTAGTTGGTGGGACTTCTGCTGTATCCACAAACACGTTAAAAAGAGTCAGAAATAAAGTCAAAACTAAAGTGCAACTACAAACTCCGGGACTGAAATGGCGGATCTGGGGAAAAGTTGACCTCATCTACCGGAAGGGATGCATGGTCAATGGGAAGCGGTGCGTTCATGCTCCCTCAAAAAACTCCGTAAATAGGACTTAACGATTCTTCCACTACTTTTACATTACAGCCCCTTTACAGTGGTGAGTGCTGACACTCATTATTTATTCAGTATGCCTTTCAACACGTATTCGTACTACTTACAACATAAACACATTAAATAAAATCATAAGGAATTACTCAAAACAGTGCGCTTTATCAAAATTACAACTTTAATTTGCTTCGGGTTAATATTAAACTCTGAAGCTGTGAATGCATCTTGGAAAACTCCGTAGATACGAATGAACGATCTGACTTAATACATTCCTACTCTTAAACAAATTAAGCATTTTTTTAACTTAAGAGTTACAACAATATCGCACCACTATTAAAAATAAGAGGGAAACTAAAACCAAATGTTAATTTGATAAATATTCTACTACTTTATTTAAAAACTAAATCAATTTAAAACTACAGTTTTTTAAGTTGTTCCTTTTCTTTTAAATAACACATTGTTTTGAGTCATTTCTTAGGATTTAAATGTTATTAGCAGGACAAATATGGCGTGAACATCCTACTAAATAAACAATAACTGTAAGGACTGTTCAATACTCTAAACCAGCGGTTCCCAACCCACTAGTGGTCCGCGAAGGCATTGCAAGTGGTCCGCGAAGGCATTGCAAGTGTTTGGTACAGGCTAAAGACACAAACATGGACATAACAATAACAATAGGAGATGACATTCCCATCTCAGACAACAACGAAACAAAATCAGGAGAAATAAAGATACAGTCAGGAGCATCACTTCAACATTTCACAAACAAAAATAGGTTGACAACCAAAAACCACCAAAAACACAACATGGCATATGTATTGCTCCTTTAATCCCACTCTTCGTTAGAGCTCATTATTTCCCATTTCATGGTGTGATGAGCCTCAGATTTTTTGTGGCAATAATTGTTTCCAAAATAAATTATATTTTGAATCTACTCTTCAAACATCTTAAATTAAGATTACTCCTTGATTGAGTTTAAACATATGTATTTTAGCCAGAAGAAGAGTTGTATTTATTAACTTTGTGCGGTCTTCTAAAAGCCCAAATAAAATATTAAAAGGTGTAAATGTAAATTCAATATTTGCCGCCAAATAATTTTCAAAACATTATGATTTGTGTGGAAACATTTTCACTATTAAGATTATTTATTTTTTTGAAACTCTTTTCCTTTTTCTTTCTTGATCCTCCTTAGCAACGGTCATTAACCTTTACTCACCGCTGGGTCACCAGACCCTCCTTCCACCAACACACTTACCTCCTTTTCCCCTCTCTCTCCAAGTGAGGTTCTTACCCTCATTACCTCTGCCCGCCCTACCACCTGTCCTCTGGACCCTATCCCTTCAAACCTCCTTCAGACTATCGCTCCTGATATTCTACCGTTTCTCACCCATTTCATCAACACTTCTCTAACTTCTGGTCACTTTCCAAACAGTCTCAAGGAGGCAAGAGTAAACCCTCTCCTAAAGAAACCCACTCTCAACCCGTCTGATGTTATAAACTACAGGCCTGTCTCTCTCCTCCCGTTCCTGTCTAAATCACTTGAACGCGCTGTCTTTAAACAACTCTCCTGTTATCTCAATCAGAACAACCTTCTGGATCCGCACCAGTCTGGTTTCAAGGCAGGTCACTCCACAGAAACTGCTCTCATTGCTGTCACGGAGGAACTGCACACTGCCAAAACTGCATCCCTCTCCTCTGTCATCATCCTGTTGGACCTGTCTGCTGCATTCGACACGGTGAATCATCAGATCCTCCTTCGCACTCTCCAAAAACTTGGAGTTTCAGGCTCTGCACTTTCCCTCCTCACCTCATACCTGAAAGACCGTACCTACAGGGTGACTTGGAGAGGGTCTGAGTCCGACCCTTGTCAATTAACTACGGGGGTCCCTCAGGGCTCTGTTCTTGGTCCCCTCCTCTTCTCCCTGTACACAAACTCGCTCGGATCAGTCATTAGCCCGCATGGTTTTTCTTACCACTGCTACGCTGATGACACCCAATTAATTCTGTCCTTTCCCCGCTCAGAGACCCAGGTCGTCGCACGCATCTCTGCTTGTCTAGCTGACATCTCTCAGTGGATGTCTGCTCACCACCTCAAGCTCAACCTTGACAAGACTGAGCTGCTCTTCCTCCCGGGAAAAGATTGTCCCACTCTTGACCTAACAATCAACATCGGCACCTCTGTTGTTTCCCCGACTCAGACTGCAAGGAATCTGGGTGTGACCCTAGATAACAACCTGTCCTTCACTGCAAACATCGCTGCTACAACCCGTTGCTGCAGATACACGCTTTACAACATCAGGAAGATACGTCCCCAGCTGACTCAGAAAGCGACTCAGGTTCTGGTCCAGGCTCTCATCACCTCACGCCTAGACTACTGCAACTCCCTCCTGGCTGGTCTACCTGCATGTGCCATCCGACCTCTGCAGCTCATCCAGAATGCAGCGGCTCGTCTGGTCTTCAACCTTCCTAAATTCTCCCACACCACTCCGCTCCTCCGCTCCCTTCACTGGCTTCCGGTAACTGCTAGAATCCACTTCAAGACACTGGTACTTGCGTACCATGCTGCGAATGGATCTGGCCCTTCCTACATCCAGGACATGGTTAAACCGTACACCCCAGCGTGTGCACTACGCTCTGCATCAGCCAAACGACTCGCTGCACCCTCGCTGCGAGGGGGACCCAAGTTCCCATCGGCGAAAACACGTGGGTTTGCTGTCCTGGCTCCAAGATGGTGGAATGAGCTCCCCATTGACATCAGGACGGCAGATAGCTTGCACATCTTCCGGCGCAAACTGAAAACTCATCTCTTTCGACTCCACTTCGAGCGTTAGAACTATTAACGAAGCACTTTTATACTAATAAAGGACTAGCTTACCTAAAGCCAGTTGAGTAGCACTTGAAATGTTTGGCTCTATGAAACCTGATGTACTTTATGATTCTGTTTTCTTCAAGGTTGTGTCTTCCTGGTCGAATGTACTTATTGTAAGTCGCTTTGGACAAAAGCGTCAGCTAAATGCAATGTAATGTAATGTAATGTATTGTAATGTCATTACAGTCCTTAGCAACGGTCAATACAGTCCTTGACCGTAATTACCTGTTCTACTGGATTTACAACGTGTCACAGGTTCTGAATCGACCAATCAGAACTTTATTTAGCCTCCGTATTGTTTATGGTTGAATGTGGGCCGCAAAAAAATGTTTGATTCTTAAGTGGGCCCTGAGTTGAAAAAGGTTAGGAACCGCTGCTCTAAGCCATTTATACTGCAGTTATTGTTTATTATGTGCTTTTCGAGCCTTATTTGTCCTGCTTATAACATTTAAATCCTAAGGAATGACTCAAAACAATGTGGTATTTTGAAGTTACCACTTTAATTTACCACCTGGTTAATAATATTCTCTTAAGCTTAAACATTCACAGACATTGCATTTTGCGAGTACAAGCTAAATTATTGTCTTAACAGTAAAATAAAAATTGCATCGTCAAACACAGATCCCAAAAATGCGAAAAAAAATGTATTCTTAAAAATGACTTGTAAGGAAGGTTAAAACATTATGGCAGGATGGAGGTAACATATTGTTAAAGAGGCCATACTCTGCATTTTGGGTTTTGCTTTTCCTCTAGCGTGTTATATAGGTTTTAGTGCATGTAAATGGTCTGCAAAGGCTAAAATCCCTCCAGAGAGTTTCTCTTAACATTAAAACCTGTAAACATGTCAGAGTAACGGCACAACATACAAATATGACCTGAACATGAGCAGCTATTGGCCCATTACATGTGTTCAACCACTAGATGGCAACAAACAGTCTAATATAAACTATTATTTATTTAACAAATCTTTCTCAGTTCAAACATACAACTTTCAAAAGGTTTTATTTGCCAACACGACCACAATGCTATGTACAAAATCCATCAAGATTTGTATGAATGGTTCTCCAACAGCCCTGCATACTTATAATGAAAAAGCAGCACCAACGTCTTTGTCTTGATATTTAAAAGCAGATCGTTAGAATCACATTGTTGCATAAACACATCAACGTTTCCCAGCATTACTCACATATACCACAATACACAACACCTGCCAATTCTGTTTCTGTTATTCCTCACTATCGTCTCTCGCTTCTGTCATTTACAGACGTACACTTACCATATGTCTCTTTGACATTTTAAAGTACATTTAAAAATAAAGATACCTTTAACCTCCGGGTGTCATGCCATACACTTACACCTTAGTATCCCTATACTCATAAGTCTTTTCTTAACACTGATTGATCAACAGACAGCAGCTATTACAATCTTTAATCTTACCTTTCTTTGGTTACAGCATTTGAGAACTACAAAAAAATACAGCAATATTAGCGTGACGATACACGTGATGAGAAACTGAATCAGTGTAAATACTAAAGGAAAAACTGCTTTATCAAACACTAAATTCTCATGTGGTTCAAACAGCAGTGGTTTCCTGTTGAGCTTATTCAAAGGTTACATGACACACGGTGGTTATTAAAGGTCCCCTATTATACTGTTTCTCATCAATATATCACAGGTCTCAGATATATACAGAACATGTCTCTGATTGGCTGAAACACCAAACAGATCATTGCAGCATTACCCATAATCCCCTCTGTTTCAGCCCTGTTTCCAAAGTGCTGATTCTCTGTCTGTTACTTTAGATGAAAATAAGGAGCCCCTCCCCACGCCCCTTTTACCTCATTCACACCAACGGTATTTCAGGGCCGGTTCGGAGATGGAGCTTGAAAAGCACCAGGTTTTCCTGTTCACACCGCAGCGGAGCCATCTCTTAGCTCCGGAATCCGGTTCATTTCAAGCACCAAAAAATTGTCCGGCCAGAGCAAAAGCACTGCATACGTCACGCTTACTTCGAGGCGGGGGCAGGGGCAGGGGCGGGATCAACTCCTGAACAACAACAAGAAGCCGGCGTTTTATCCACTTTGTACACAACGATGGAGAAACGTAACAAGCAGCAGTGGTCCACTGAAGAGACCAGCTACCTGCTGGGAATCTGGTCTTCCGAAGAGGTACAGAGGAAGCTGGAGCACAATCGGCCATTGTTGTTGTTGTCGGTGTGAGCTGTGAGGGGTTTCCGCGCGGTTTATGAAGCAGGCACGCAAACGATGACGTAATGACGCAGCACCAGTCGGACTCTGGGCGGTGTGAAAAGAGCCGGAGCTAAACCGAAGAACCGGTTCTGAACCTGAAAAGCTCTAGCACGGAGCTTGAACCGGAGTTGGGTTGGTGTGAATGAGGTATCAGAGAGACATTTGGTTACAAAGAACTCAATGGTGCTCTAGGAGGAGATGCAGGTGATAAGGGGGGGGGGTTACCTTGGTTGCTGATTGGCTGATGGTTACACAAGACAACACATCGTTATGACATCATCAAGTGGCCAAAATCTGATCAGCTCATTTTCAGACAGGTTTTTATAGAAATGGATCAAAAAGAGAGAGAATCTTTGTTCCTGAAACTTTCAGAGTCTCTTTCCACAGAGGGGACACATGTTGATGTAGAAGAGACATGAAGAAGAGGGGACACATGTTGATGTAGAAGAGACATGAAGAAGAGGGGACACATGTTGATGAAGAAGAGACATGAAGAAGAGGGGACACATGTTGATGTAGAAGAGACATGAAGAAGAGGGGACACATGTTGATGTAGAAGAGACATGAAGAAGAGGGGACACATGTTGATGTAGAAGAGACATGGAGAAGAGGGGGACACATGTTGATGTAGAAGAGACATGAAGAAGAGGGGACACATGTTGATGTAGAAGAGACATGAAGAAGAGGGAACACATGTTGATGTAGAAGAGACATGGAGAAGAGGGGACACATGTTGATGTAGAAGAGACATGAAGAAGAGGGGACACATGTTGATGTAGAAGAGACATGAAGAAGAGGGGACACATGTTGATGTAGAAGAGACATGAAGAAGAGGGGACACATGTTGATGTAGAAGAGACATGAAGAAGAGGGAACACATGTTGATGTAGAAGAGACATGAAGAAGAGGGGACACATGTTGATGTAGAAGAGACATGAAGAAGAGGGGACACATGTTGATGTAGAAGAGACATGAAGAAGAGGGGACACATGTTGATGTAGAAGAGACATGAAGAAGAGGGGACACATGTTGATGTAGAAGAGACATGGAGAAGAGGGGACACATGTTGATGTAGAAGAGACATGAAGAAGAGGGGACACATGTTGATGTAGAAGAGACGTGGAAAAAGTGGATTTCGCATAATAGGTGACCTTTAATGTATAATCTCCTCTGATACAGAGTTACTCGAACGTCTTCAGGTGGTTGTACAGAGACTGGACGTAGGTGAACACACACATCGCGTCCGGCCTGTCGCCCATCACCAGCATGTCGTCGACCTCGATCAGACGCAGACAGTCCGCCTGCTTCCTGAAACGCACAATAAATAAAGTGTAAATACTCCAAAAGGTTTCACTGGTTCCTGCTGAAAGACAACAGAATTGCAACCAATTGCTCTCAGTAAGTTACAATTGATATGTAAATAATATGTATCCTAAAATATGAGTTAGTGATGTACTCTATCTATTCAAGTTACCTATATGTAAAATAAAAAATCTTAATTTTGAAATGTTCTGTTAATTTCCTAAAAAATCTACACATTTTAAGGAAATAATTATTTCAAAGATTCCTTAGATTTGTAAAAAAGTACCCTATTGTTTAGAAAAAGTACTTTTTTCATATTGTTAGATAAATAACTTATTTTTGAAAAGTATGTAATTGAAAACAAATCAATTAAATGGGAAAAAATATATAATTAAAAAATAACGTACATTTTTATTTTCAAATGTTCAACAAGGATTCATAATTTGAAAAAAAAAACATATTAAAAAGAAAAAGTATTATTTGTATTGCTTTTTTTAAATCGTCTGCACATATATACTGTCGACCATGAAATAAAGCAAATACATTTTAGCCTTGCGTTATTTTTTAACACCTTTCTGATTTGAATATCAAAAATACTCGCTGAGAAGAAACCAAACAGTGGTTCCTTTAAAAGAAGAATTGTACTACCTTTACCTTGAGCTCCTAATACTTCTACTCATAGAACAGATACTCCAGAGTACTCACTCTGCGGTGGTGAACGCCTGCTCCAGGTTCTGTTTGCGGTTCTTTGGTTCCAGCGTGTTGTAATCAAAGTCCAGCGGGAAGAAGGAGTGAACGAGAGCGCAGAACGCCATCCCATCGCTCCAGCTGGACGAGAAGTTCTGCATATCGATGTTCTGAGAGAAAAAACAACATAAAAACAGAATCATATTTAATCTGATATACGGTTTATTCAGTTTCCTTTAAAGACAGTTGAATACACAATTCTGATTGGTCTATTCTGACATTTCAGAGGTCTGCAATTTTCGCTAGCAGAGTGTTGCTAAAGAGAGCAGACCGTTACTAAGGGGAGCAGACTGTTGCTAAGGACAGCAGGCCGTTGCTAAGGAGAGTAGAGCGTTGCTAAGGAAAGCAGGCCGTTGCTAAAGAGAGCAGACCGTTGCTAAGGAGAGTAGAGCGTTGCTAAGGAAAGCAGACAGTTGCTAAGGGGAGCAGACCGTTGCTAAGGAGAGCAGGCCGTTGCAAAGGGGAGCAGACTGTTGCTAAGGAGGATCAAGGGACTATGTCTAAACTAGGCTCAACTGTCCCCACTAAAGAAAAAAGTGAATAAGAGAAGGAAAGAGGTTAAAAGACAGAGAGCTGGATGTCAGAGAAATCAGCAGAAGAAGACAGACAGGAAGTAAACACTAAAAGAAACAGCAGAAGAAGACAGACAGGAAGTAAACACTAAAGGGAACAGCAGAAGAAGACAGACAGGAAGTAAACACTAAAGGTAACAGCAGAAGAAGACAGACAGGAAGTAAACACTAACGGGAACAGCAGAAGACAGACAGGAAGTAAACACTAAAGGGAACAGCAGAAGAAGACAGACAGGAAGTAAAGACTAAAGGGAACAGCAGAAGAAGACATACAGCAAATAAACACTAAAGGGAACGGCAGAAGAAGACAGGAAGTAAACACTAAAGGGAACAGCAGAAGAAGACAGACAGGAAGTAAACACTAAAGGGAACAGCAGAAGACAGACAGGAAGTAAACACTAAAGGGAACAGCAGAAGAAGAGAGACAGGAAGTAAACACTAAAGGGAACAGCAGAAGACAGACAGGAAGTAAACACTAAAGGGAACAGCAGAAGAAGACAGACAGGAAGTAAACACTAAAGGGAACAGCAGAAGAGAGACAGGAAGTAAACACTAAATGGAACAGCAGAAGACAGACAGGAAGTAAACACTAAAGGGAACAGCAGAAGAAGACAGACAGGAAGTAAACACTAAAGGGAACAGCAGAAGAAGACAGACAGGAAGTAAACACTAAGGGAACAGCAGAAGAAGACAGACAGGAAGTAAACACTAAAGGGAACAGCAGAAGACAGACAGGAAGTAAACACTAAAGGGAACAGCAGAAGACAGACAGGAAGTAAACACTAAAGGGAACAGCAGAAGAAGAGAGACAGGAAGTAAACACTAAAGGGGAACAGCAGAAGACAGACAGGAAGTAAACACTAAAGGGAACAGCAGAAGAAGACAGACAGGAAGTAAACACTAAAGGGAACAGCAGAAGAAGACAGACAGGAAGTAAACACTAAAGGGAACAGCAGAAGAGAGACAGGAAGTAAACACTAAATGGAACAGCAGAAGACAGACAGGAAGTAAACACTAAAGGGAACAGCAGAAGAAGACAGACAGGAAGTAAAACACTAAAGGGACAGCAGAAGAAGACAGACAGGAAGTAAACACTAAAGGGAACAGCAGAAGAAGACAGACAGGAAGTAAACACTAAAGGGAACAGCAGAAGAAGACAGACACGAAGTAAACACTAAAGGGAACAGCAGAAGAAGAACGGTAGTACGCAGTAGAACGGACCATTTTTTCTTAAGGAAGGCAACTCGACCATTTTTAAATCAATATTGTGAGTCAAGACGTTGGTTAGCACGAAGCTGTTATTGAGAAAATACTATTTGAATATGTGGAGTGTTACCTGATATCCGATGGTTTTGGAGCGGCACCACTCAAGCAGCATCTGTTTTATCCCGCTGGCGCTCGAAGGTCCGAAACTCTGAGAGCGCTTCAGCTTCGGCTTCGAATCCTTCGGTCTGTTCAACAGAAAGGAAAAATCAATGAAGGAAAACATGTCAGTGATATTGGATAAAATGGAAATAATATTTTAAAGGTCCCCTATCATACTGTTTTTCATCAATATATCACAGGTCTCAGATATATACAGAGCCTGTCTCTGATTGGCTGAAACACCAAACAGATCATTGCAGCATTACCCATAATCCCCTCTGTTTCAGCCCTGTTTCCAAAGTGCTGATTCTCTGTCTGTTACTTTAGATGAAAATAAGGAGCCCCTCCCCACGCCCCTCTGAGAGAGATCTGGTTACAAAG
This sequence comes from Gymnodraco acuticeps, assembly GCF_902827175.1. Taxonomy (NCBI): domain Eukaryota; kingdom Metazoa; phylum Chordata; class Actinopteri; order Perciformes; family Bathydraconidae; genus Gymnodraco; species Gymnodraco acuticeps. The sequence continues at coordinate 171,346 of NW_022991516.1, forward strand.
AACTCAATGGAGCTCTAGGAGGAGATTCAGGTGATAAGGGGGGGGGGGGTTACCTTGGTTGCTGATTGGCTAATGGTTATACAAGACAAAACATCGTTATGACATCATCAAGTGGCCAAAATCTGATCAGCTCATTTTCAGACAGGTTTTTATAGAAATGGATCAAAAAGAGAGAGAATCTTTGTTCCTGAAACTTTCAGAGTCTCTTTCCACAGAGGGGACACATGTTGATGTAGAAGAGACATGAAGAAGAGGGGACACATGTTGATGTAGAAGAGACATGAAGAAGAGGGGACACATGTTGATGTAGAAGAGAAATGAAGAAGAGGGACACATGTTGATGAAGAAGAGACATGAAGAAGAGGGGACACATGTTGATGTAGAAGAGACATGAAGAAGAGGGGACACATGTTGATGTAGAAGAGACATGAAGAAGAGGGGACACATGTTGATGTAGAAGAGACATGAAGAAGAGGGGACACATGATGATGTAGAAGAGACATGAAGAAGAGGGGACACATGTTGATGTAGAAGAGACATGGAGAAGAGGGGACACGTGTTGATGTAGAAGAGACATGAAGAAGAGGGGACACGTGTTGATGTAGAAGAGACATGAAGAAGAGGGGACACATGTTGATGTAGAAGAGACATGGAGAAGAGGGGACACATGTTGATGTAGAAGAGACATGAAGAAGAGGGGACACATGTTGATGTAGAAGAGACATGAAGAAGAGGGGACACATGTTGATGTAGAAGAGACATGAAGAAGAGGGGACACATGTTGATGTAGAAGAGACATGAAGAAGAGGGGACACATGTTGATGTGGAAGAGACATGAAGAAGAGGGGACACATGTTGATGTAGAAGAGACATGAAGAAGAGGGGACACATGTTGATGTAGAAGAGACATGAAGAAGAGGGGACACATGTTGATGTGGAAGAGACATGAAGAAGAGGGGACACATGTTGATGTAGAAGAGACATGAAGAAGAGGGGACACATGTTGATGTAGAAGAGACATGAAGAAGAGGGGACACATGCTGATGTAGAAGAGACATGAAGAAGAGGGGACACATGTTGATGTAGAAGAGACATGAAGAAGAGGGGACACATGTTGATGTGGAAGAGACATGAAGAAGAGGGGACACATGTTGATGTAGAAGAGACATGAAGAAGAGGGGACACATGTTGATGAAGAAGAGACATGAAGAAGAGGGGACACATGTTGATGAGAAGAGACATGAAGAAGAGGGGACACATGTTGATGTAGAAGAGACATGAAGAAGAGGGGACACATGTTGATGTAGAAGAGACATGAAGAAGAGGGGACACATGTTGATGTAGAAGAGACATGAAGAAGAGGGGACACATGTTGATGAAGAAGAGACATGAAGAAGAGGGGACACATGTTGATGTAGAAGAGACATGAAGAAGAGGGGACACATGTTGATGTAGAAGAGACATGAAGAAGAGGGGACACATGTTGATGTAGAAGAGACATGAAGAAGAGGGGGACACATGTTGATGTAGAAGAGACATGGAGAAGAGGGGACACATGTTGATGTAGAAGAGACATGAAGAAGAGGGGACACATGTTGATGAAGAAGAGACATGAAGAAGAGGGGACACATGTTGATGTAGAAGAGACATGGAGAAGAGGGGACACATGTTGATGTAGAAGAGACATGAAGAAGAGGGGACACATGTTGATGTAGAAGAGGGGACACATGTTGATGTAGAAGAGGGGACACATGTTGATGTAGAAGAGACGTGAAGAAGAGGGGACACATGTTGATGTAGAAGAGACATGGAGAAGAGGGGACACATGTTGATGTAGAAGAGACATGGAGAAGAGGGACACATGTTGATGTAGAAGAGACATGAAGAAGAGGGGACACATGTTGATGTAGAAGAGACATGAAGAAGAGGGGACACATGTTGATGTAGAAGAGACATGAAGAAGAGGGGACACAAGTGGATTTTGCATAATAGGTGACCTTTAAATGCTGAACTCACTTAATTGGCTCGGAGTTCATTCTCTCAAAAAGCGCCCGCTTGGCCTGAGCGCTGTTAGAGCGAGGCAGCGTTTGAGATTTCATTAAATCCTGTTTAAACTCAACGCCCGGCGCCTTATTCACCTTCCTGAGGACAAACAGGGAACAACATATACAATTACACGTGAACTGAGGCTGCAGACAGGCTTTAAAGAGGCCCTATAGTTATGCTAGTATTAATCTAACATTAGTCATGAGTACGTGTTTATTGGCACAACTCACTTGTCCAAACTCGGTGAGAAACCAGGTTTGATGATTGATTTGGAGGGAAGTAATTTTTCTACAGAAACAGAAAACAATCAGAGTGAATAGAGAGATTATTATTATTATTATTATTACATATCTTAACCAGGACCATGCATACAAATACATTAATGTCTCAAAAACAGAAGAGATGCCAGATTATAGCAAAAAAGCTAATTTCCATTTGATGGCAGAAGATAAATTCAAAGAGTAAAAGTAACCCAAATAATTTAAAATATCCTGCATTCAAAGCTACAACAACAACAACAACAACAACAACAACAACAACAACAACAACAACAACAACAATAGCTAAAGGACATACTTTTAAACGCTGTTGTTGCTTTAATAAATATAAAGTGTATCTTTACGGTGCGTCCACACGGCAGCGCGCGTTGAAGCTTGCCGGTGGACGTGTCTGGCGTGCGACCAACAATCAATCACATGAATCTCTCGCCCCGGACACCCAAGCACGCGGTTTGATTGGCTAGCGCTTGTACTGGCATATGAATTGATTGGCTGGCGCTTCCGTTGACGCTTGAAAAGTTTAACTTTTCTCAACTTTCGAAGCGAGCAACGGCGGCAAAGCGTGACGTCACCCCATTCAAAGTGAAGGGGAAGCGTCTCCGTTGAAGCTGCCGCGTGGACGGGCCGTGAGTGTGTTCTACCTGCAGGCTGAGGGAAGCTCACACTCCTCTTCAGACTGGGACTGGGCGTCTTGAGAACTGGCACTAAATTAAAGAGAAGAAAATGATTTATTATTCATTAGAAAGACACAAAAAAACAAGCGTAAAAGTGGTAAATGTTGGAAAACAGATAATTAAAAATGTAAATATTTTAAACCCTTTTTAAAAATGTTATTGACTTAGTTTATCAAAACATGTATAAATAAAACAAGAAAAAGAAACAAGCTTAACTCTTAAAACCTTAAATGAAAAGCAGTTATTTTATCTGAAAAAAATAATAAGAATAATATATGTCAAAAATTGTAATAAGTATTATAAAATAATAAATTGAAATACAATTCGAAATAGCCTTAAATCAAAATGTATTTTTTAATGTGAAACAATAATACAAAAATCATTATAAATACAAATATATTTGTATTAAAAATGAAAACAATTATTTTTCATTATTTATCGTTAAATTAAAGGCTAAAAACATTTTTTTTTAAATAATAATACGTGAGCCTCAAACATAGACCGGGACCTTTAATCCAGAGACAGATCACCAGTTGAACTCACATCTCTTAAAGGGATATTCCCCCGGCTTTACACTAGACTCCTTAGAAGCTGGGAGACTTGAAGAGGATACAGCAGGTGATGAAGAGGATACAGCAGGTGATGAAGAGGATACAGCAGGTGAAGCAGATACAGCAGGTGAGGAAGAGGATACAGCAGGTGATGAAGAGGATACAGCAGGTGAAGCGGATACAGCAGGTGATGAAGAGGATACAGCAGGTGAAGAAGAAGATACAGCAGGTGATGAAGAAGCAGGTGATGAAGATGTTTCAACAGGTGATGAAGATGATACAGCAGGAGAAGACTCTGTGTTGGGTTTGCTCATGGCCGAAAGACGAAGGTGTGGTTTGGGTTCCGCGACGTCTGAAGAGATAAAACACAAAAACTACATTTCCCAAAAGACTCACTATACATGAAGTAACCACTCACAGGTGTTTTGATACATCTTTCCGAAGATATATGTGCAGTCAGAGATAGCAAAAGTACACACATCCTTTCCTCAAGTAGAAGTACAGATACTCGTGTTTAAAAATACTCTGGTAAAAGTAGAAGTACTGACTAAACTTCTTTCCTCAAGTCAAAGTAAAGAGGCTTTGAAGTGTACTTCAGTAAAAAGTACACATAACTAGCAGCTGTTTTAAAGAGTACCTGACCTCCCTTTATATTAATAGAACAATAATGTCATTGTTAGCTAATGAATGTTTCCATGCTGAACAACGGCAACATGACAACATTTCCATTGGTCCCTCTTCTTTAGAGAAGACCAGGAAATGATGGATACACGGATCGTGTTCAAATCAATAGGCACGCAATGACTCTAAAGAATAATGATCACGCATCAAACACACATTCAGACTAAAGGAACCAGCTGTTTGGGAAATGAGAGAAGTAGAAAGTACAGGTATTTGAGTTCAACATGTAAGAAGTAGAAAGTACAGGTATTTGAGTTCAATATGTAAGAAGTAGAAAGTACAGGTATTTGAGTTCAACATGTAAGAAGAAGAAAGTACAGGTATTTGAGTTCAACATGTAAGAAGTAAAAAGTACAGGTATTTGAGTTCAACATGTAAGAAGTAGAAAGTACAGGTATTTGTGTTCAACATGTAAGAAGTAGAAAGTACAGGTATTTGAGTTCAACATGAGAGAAGTAGAAAGTACAGGTATTTGTGTTCAACATGTAAGAAGTAGAAAGTACAGGTATTTGTGTTCAACATGTAAGAAGTAGAAAGTACAGGTATTTGAGTTCAATATGTAAGAAGTAGAACGTACAGGTATTTGAGTTCAACATGTAAGAAGTAGAAAGTACAGGTATTTGTGTTCAACATGTAGGAAGTAGAAAGTACAGGTATTTGTGTTCAACATGTAAGAAGTAGAAAGTACAGGTATTTGTGTTCAACGTGTAAGAAGTAGAAAGTACAGGTATTTGAGTTCAACATGTAAGAAGTAGAAAGTACAGGTATTTGAGTTCAACATGTAAGAAGTAGAAAGTACAGGTATTTGAGTTCAACATGTGAGAAGTAGAAAGTACAGGTATTTGTGTTCAACATGTAAGAAGTAGAAAGTACAGGTATTTGAGTTCAACATGTAAGAAGTAGAAAGTTCAGGTATTTGAGTTCAACATGTAAGAAGTAGAACGTACAGGTATTTGAGTTCAACATGTGAGAAGTAGAAAGTACAGGTATTTGTGTTCAACATGTAAGAAGTAGAAAGTACAGGTATTTGAGTTTAACATGTAAGAAGTAGAAAGTACAGGTATTTGAGTTCAACATGTAAGAAGTAGAAAGTACAGGTATTTGAGTTCAACATGTGAGAAGTAGAAAGTACAGGTATTTGTGTTCAACATGTAAGAAGTAGAAAGTACAGGTATTTGAGTTCAACATGTGAGAAGTAGAAAGTACAGGTATTTGTGTTCAACATGTAAGAAGTAGAAAGTACAGGTATTTGAGTTCAACATGTAAGAAGTAGAAAGTACAGGTATTGAGTTCAACATGTGAGAAGTAGAAAGTACAGGTATTTGTGTTCAACATGTGAGAAGTAGAAAGTACAGGTATTTGAGTTCAACATGTGAGAAGAAGAAAGTACAGGTATTTGAGTTCAACATGTAAGAAGTAGAAAGTACAGGTATTTGTGTTCAACATGTGAGAAGTAGAACGTACAGGTATTTGTGTTCAACATGTAAGAAGTAGAACGTACTGGTATTTGAGTTCAACATGTAAGAAGTAGAAAGTACAGGTATTTGAGTTCAACATGTAAGAAGTAGAAAGTACAGGTATTTGAGTTCAACATGTAAGAAGTAGAAAGTACAGGTATTTGTGTTCAACATGTGAGAAGTAGAAAGTACAGGTATTTGAGTTCAACATGTAAGAAGTAGAAAGTACAGGTATTTGTGTTCAACATGTGAGAAGTAGAAAGTACAGGTATTTGAGTTCAACATGTAAGAAGTAGAAAGTACAGGTATTTGAGTTCAACATGTAAGAAGTAGAAAGTACAGGTATTTGGGTTCAACATGTAAGAAGTAGAAAGTACAGGTATTTGTGTTCAACATGTAAGAAGTAGAAAGTACAGGTATTTGTGTTCAACATGTAAGAAGTAGAAAGTACAGGTATTTGAGTTCAACATGTAAGAAGTAGAAAGTACAGGTATTTGAGTTCAACATGTGAGAAGTAGAAAGTACAGGTATTTGTGTTCAACATGTGAGAAGTAGAACGTACAGGTATTTGTGTTCAACATGTAAGAAGTAGAACGTACTGGTATTTGAGTTCAACATGTAAGAAGTAGAAAGTACAGGTATTTGAGTTCAACATGTAAGAAGTAGAAAGTACAGGTATTTGTGTTCAACATGTGAGAAGTAGAAAGTACAGGTATTTGTGTTCAACATGTGAGAAGTAGAAAGTACAGGTATTTAGGTTCAACATGTAAGAAGTAGAAAGTACAGGTATTTGAGTTCAACATGTAAGAAGTAGAAAGTACAGGTATTTGGGTTCAACATGTAAGAAGTAGAAAGTACAGGTATTTGTGTTCAACATGTAAGAAGTAGAAAGTACAGGTATTTGTGTTCAACATGTAAGAAGTAGAAAGTACAGGTATTTGAGTTCAACATGTAAGAAGTAGAAAGTACAGGTATTTGTGTTCAACATGTAAGAAGTCAAAGTAAAAAGTCGTCAGAAAAATAAGTAGTGGAGTAAAGTACTGATACCAGAAAAATGTACTTAAGTGTAGTAACAAAGTATTTGTACTCCACTACTTCCCACCTCTGATGCGCAGTGTGATATATTAAAGCATTGACCTCACCTCGAGTGTATGGATATCCGCCTCTGTTCATGCTGGGGGATTCTGGGATTGCAGCAGGACTCAGATCAGATTTGAGTGAAGTCTCAGAGCTGATTCTGGTCGAGGCGGTGACAGCATGATGAACCAAACCCTGAGAAACTGATCCAGACTGATCCTGAGACATCGCAGACCTCAGCTCCTTTGCTACAGACGCAGCTGCAAAACAGAGGATGATACAGAATAAACACTGGGTAAGATAAGGAAGAAAATAACACAAAAAGAAAAACAGAAAATGACAACGTTTCTCAAGAAAGTTGGTTTGTTTCTACAGCCTTGGACTCCTTTGTTTACTTCCGGAACATGGGGACATCAGTATATAAGACTTGTGCTTCTATTGGTTAGCGCTCCAACACATTGTACGTGATAGGCTAAGAGGCAGGATATCTCTAAGAGGTTGACCAATCACTACAGGGCCGGCCAGCTAACCAATCAGAGCAGACTGGGCTCTGGTTTCAGACAGAGGGTGAAAAGAGGTGCTGCAGCACAGACAGTAAGAGAACAATGAAGAGCTTTTTGAACATTAAAGCACGGAGACATGTAGAGACACTACATACTGATATACACCTGAACATCAGCAGGAGAGGACTCTTTAAAGTAGAGACACTACATACTGATATACACCTGAACATCAGCAGGAGAGGACTCTTTAAAGTAGAGACACTACATACTGGTATACACCTGAACATCAGCAGGAGAGGACTCTTTAAAGTAGAGACACTACATACTGGTATACACCTGAACATCAGCAGGAGAGGACTCTTTAAAGTAGAGACACTACATACTGATATACACCTGAACATCAGCAGGAGAGGACTCTTTAAAGTAGAGACACTACATACTGATATACACCTGAACATCAGCAGGAGAGGACTCTTTAAAGTAGAGACACTACAGACTGATATACATCTGAACATCAGCAGGAGAGGACTCTTTAAAGTAGAGACACTACATACTGATATACACCTGAACATCAGCAGGAGAGGACTCTTTAAAGTAGAGACACTAAATACTGGTATACACCTGAACATCAGCAGGAGAGGACTCTTTAAAGTAGAGACACTACATACTGATATACACCTGAACATCAGCAGGAGAGGACTCTTTAAAGTAGAGACACTACATACTGATATACACCTGAACATCAGCAGGAGAGGACTCTTTAAAGTAGAGACACTACATACTGATATACACCTGAACATCAGCAGGAGAGGACTCTTTAAAGTAGAGACACTACATACTGATATACACCTGAACATCAGCAGGAGAGGACTCTTTAAAGTAGAGACACTACATACTGGTATACACCTGAACATCAGCAGGAGAGGACTCTTTAAAGTAGAGACACTACATACTGATATACACCTGAACATCAGCAGGAGAGGACTCTTTAAAGTAGAGACACTACATACTGATATACACCTGAACATCAGCAGGAGAGGACTCTTTAAAGTAGAGACACTACATACTGATATACACCTGAACATCAGCAGGAGAGGACTCTTTAAAGTAGAGACACTACATACTGATATACACCTGAACATCATCAGGAGAGGACTCTTTAAAGTAGAGACACTACCTTCTAGAGACACTCACCTGATGGAGCTTCTGCATTATGGGACTGGGCGGCTTTCAGGCCCTCTTTGGTTAACATGGCGGTGACTGGAAGATGGGGCAGGGGTTCATCAACAACTGGAGTTTCTTTTGGTTCTTTGGGTGAAGAAAAATAAATCCTTTGTTAAAGTAAATTCAACAGCTTACAGAAGGCTCCCAGTGTCAGAATAATCAAAAAAGAGCTTCCTGATCCTTCACGCGTACTCTGAAACAGCTATAACTTCCTCGAGCAATAATACACAACATGTTAACGACTTAAAATCTGACACACACACCAAACACGTAAAACAATGATTTGTAAACGCAAATGCCCTCATGGTTTCAGAAGGCTTTAGAATATGAATGTACATGAATAGACTCTAAGTAAAAATATATCTGTAAGAGAATATTTTCATCTGATCTGTTTATAGAGTCTTTTATGGTTCCTTAGAGTCTGTGATACTGCAAACATCTGCTTGTAGTCACTCAAAGACTCCACTGTAGGTTGAGGTCACAGGTCAAACGCTTCTCCGATATCCGTGGGGGGGTTTGAGATCTGGCAGGATCTCTTTGAGACAAGCAGATCATTGTCTTGCATCGGCTATTGATTATACGCGGGCTTTCTGGAAGCCCGCCTCTCCTCGTGTTGGTTAGATGTTTTGTGTCTTTTGGTGCGCTGGTGGAGCACTGGACATGTGTGAAACTAAGATGATCTCCCGGCCGTTATTGTCTGTACTTTCTCCAATAAAACTCTTCAGTGCTTTTGGCTAACAACGGTTCCAGACTCCTTCATTCTACCTCAACATTGCAACAACAGAAGTTTACCTTCACAATATCTTAGATTGAGTTATATAGAGTAAAAATATGTATCTCTGTCCGTATGAAGTAACCACTCTGAGAACCTCACTTTCTTTTTGGAACAATTGGAATGATTGCTTGATTCCTAGGAAGTTTGAGAACGTTTTAAAATACCAGCCGACATCAAACCGCAACCATCGGTTTACACGTTGGTAAAACAATGATTTGTAAACGCAAATGCCCTCTTACTGTAGTTTCAGACGGATATAGTATATGAATGTACATGAAATGACTGTTTATACAAATATAGGAGTCAAGTACAGGAAATGATGTACGTTATCTAAGATCTGTGACTTTATAATGAGTTTATTGATAGTGTCGTGGACAGTCCCATCGATGAGCTGTCACAAAAACAGTAAATGGTGCAGCTTTAGCCGACATGGCTAATTTCCAGCTGTTGTCCCCGGCCAGATGGTAATAAATAGACACCCTTAAAATTACAATATAACAGCATTAGATATAAGAAAATATATAAAATAAAGGATAAGAGAGGATAAAAGAGAACAATAAACAACACACGTTACTACATACAGTATAGGCGGCGCGAGAGGCTCAAGTTTGGGAAGGCTAAATAACTGTTTTTACCTGACGCTGCCCGCCTCCGGCGTCTATAGAAAAGAGATCAACTCAGTGAAAGCACCGCCTGCTGACCAATCAGAGCTCAGTGTGCGGAGTTTAAATCTCTCAAGTCATATTACAGGATAAAGGAAATACAGTTTAAACTGCCGTATGCAGAGAAGACGCCGACGTGTCGCACTCATCATTCATATCACATCATCAATCAGATCATCGATCATATAATATCATAATATATCATATGTTTCCTTATCTGAGTCAGCTGAGCCGTATCTGGCCGTGCGTCACTCACAGTGTCACATACTGTATGCTGAAGTATTATTTTAAGCAACACATTATGTTGACGAAACACTCGAGTCAAATGTAATTAAAGTCAGATCCACTCGTGTCTTAGGGGCAGTGATATCATAAAACTATACGCTTTCAAACACTCGGTAGTTTATTTATTTTTTAACCAGTTGTTCTGTATTCTCCTTGCAGCAACTCTGTGGCTTGTATCCTGGATTATATGTTTATGGATGTTTAAATTTCATATTTGTCTAATATTAGTTTACTTTTCATTAATGAAGTATGACGCTGCGCTGTCAGTACACTTGTCCCTGTTTTTGATTGGTCAAATGTAGCTAACCCCGCCCCTTTCACGTGAACGCGCTCTCAGCTGGAGAGAGAATCCCTGGCTTGATTTACCGAGTTGATAACCAGGGTCTGTTGAACTGGCTTTGTAGTACAGGGCACAGGTGGCTAGGAGCGCTAATGTCAAAGACACAGACATTAGACATTATATTTTTATTTTTAGGATGCAGTGACACAAATATTTGGGAAGGCTTAGCCTACCCTAGCCTACAGCCCCCGCCGCTCCTGGCAGTACATGTCATAAGGGTTTGAAAAATGTCTTATGTTGGTTTTCTTGCAATTAAAACACGTAGATCTTAGAAGCTCTTGTCTCCGGTCTCTTTCCTGAGTTATCCAGAGTATATCCAGTCGAGTTATACATTTATTCGGCCTCAGAAGACACAACAATGTCTGCCATGTGGAGATTCAAACTCATAGCTCTTGATCCAATATAGTCACCAAAAACAAAGGATAAACTGAATGGACTGACCAGGCATGGTTTCCACGTTGGACTGCAGAGAGTTGTTTATTCCAGAAGACTCTGTGGTGTGCTTAGTGAGAGACCGGTGGGACTGGGAAACAACTTCAACGACCTCTGAGGCCACTGATGAGCTTTCTGAGAACCAAACAGAATCAAAAGTGAGGTCAACTCGTCAGATTACCCATGAGAAATGTAAAATGTTCCACCTACCTGCGTTCCCATTTTCCTGGAAAGCAACATGTTTCTCTCCCTTTGATTCAGTGCCCTGTTCAAAACAAAATGTATTATTAATCTTTCCAGGAATCAAACCAGGACATCCACAAACTGGTAGGTGTAAGGGAACTTCTGCAGCAATGGAGAGTCAGGACTCAGAGAGACACGAGGAGAGTTGGAGCTTTGATGTCAAACACTGATGTTTATTACAAGTATCGGCCGGAGAAATTCAGTCACTGCACGGGTGGGTTGCCATGTCAAATCTGACCAGCCTCTCTCTCGATAGACCTTTCAACTAGTTTACAGAGAGTTAATCAACAGCTGGGAACACTGGAGATATCCCCAACATCTGGACATACTGAATCACCTGCCTGACTCTTAGGCTCTGTGACCGAGAGTTGACCGGTCATAAAACTGAGAATGAGTGCAGCAGCACATTCTTTAAAGGAGATAACGAGTCAGGGTTGGTTATAAACGTCAACAGTTAAATATCTTAGGAGTAAGACTGTCACGATCTGTCTTTATGGTGTCTTGTCTTGTTTCATGTTTTATTTTGAAAGGTCTTCACCTCCTGTCTTGCCTGTTTCTGTCTGCGTTGTGTCTTGTTTGGATTTGTCTGTGGTTCCCTGTCGTTAGTTTTCCTGGTGTGTCTGATTACCCGATTGTGTTCACCTGTGGCCCCTGTGTTTTCTCCTCCCTCCTCACCTGTGTCTTGTTTGTGTGATTAGTCTTGTGTGTATTTAAGTTCTGGTTTTTCTGTCTGTCTTTGTCGGTTCGTCTTTTGTCATGACTAGTTCGTCGGTGAGTGTTCTGTTTTGTCTTTGTTTTCACCTAGCCTTGAAATAAAGGAATTTTCACTTTGATCTGCATTTGGGTCCTACCTGCTTCACACACCGTGACAAAGACAGAATTATTCCCTCACAGTAGGGTTAGTCAAAGCCTCAAAGGAACTCGGAGTTAACGGAGGAACGATGTGATAAGCCACCATCCATCACCTGTGAAGAAGTAGATCCATAATTAACTTGCCTGCTTTTTGTCAGCAGGATTTCCAACAAAACCACTGGCGCAATTTGCATAACATTTGGTGGAGGGATGTAGCGAGGGTAAAGGCAGAACCCATTCCATTTTTGGGAATTCTGACTGAACTTATTTGAGGGAATTCTGCCTTTTTGGGGGGAAAATCTGACTTTTTTCCGAATTCCGACATAATTCCGAATTCTGACTCAATTCCAAATTCTGACTTTTTTTTCAAATCCTTACTTTATTTTTGTATTCAGACTTTATCCCAAATTCTAACTTTTTGTGGAATTCTGACTTTATCCCGAATTCTGACTTTTTCTGTATTCTGACTTTTTTTGGGAATTCTTTATTCCTAGAAATCAAAAATTATAAACACTTTTGGTCCGATGTCAATTAAAATGGTGGCCCTAAGGGAAGTGGAAGTTATAAAATGCTGTTAACGGAGGAACGATGTGATAAACTAACATCACCCACCTGTGAAGAAAAAGATCCATAATTAGCAAACTTGTCTGGTTTCTGTCAGCTTGATTTCAGACGAAACCACCGGCCCAATCTACATACAATTTGGTGGAAGGATGTAGCGAGGGTAAAGGTAGAACATATTACATTTTGGACTTGATCATCTTGGTCAATCATTAGATATATTCTTTTTTCCCTTTTTGTTAATTTCTCAATATAATTCATTTACGGAGTTCTGCGTTCTCAAAGCTCCACTTTGTTGTGAATATCTTCCTGGCCAGAAAGCACCATAGTAATTTAAATTATAGTCAATAAGAGCGACTTCACATTCATCCATGGGAAGTCATAGCCTCAGAGGAACATACGGAGAGTTAACGGAGGAACGATGTGATAAGCTAACATCATCCACCTGTGAAGAAGAAGATGCATAATTAGCGAACTTGTCTGGTTTCTGTCGGCAGGATATCCGACGAAACCACCGGCCCAATCTACATACAATTTGGTGGAAGGATGTAGCGAGGGTAAAGGCAGAACATATTACATTTTGGACTTGATCATCTTGGTCAATCATTAGATATATCCTTTTTTCCCTTTTTGTTAATTTCTCAATATAAGTCATTCACGGAGTTCTGCGTTCTCAAAGCTCCACTTTGTTGTAAATGTCTTCCTGGCCAGAAAGCACCATAGTAATTTGAATTATAGTCATAAGAGCGACTTCACAATCATCCATGGAAAGCTGCTTCCTTGGTAATTGGTAATAGTTAAAGGTTGGATTGTATGTCATTCTAGGGTCCCAATGAGGCTCTGACTGATGACTAATTCAACTTCAATCGCCTCTGCTAGATTTGTGGACATTAGCCTGACGGTAAATGTAAATAACTTAATGTAAAAGTGCGAGGGGGCTGTCGGCTAGTTTAACAAAAACATGGTTTGTATGATTTAAAACCCAGTGTAAAATCACAACGAACATGGAGAAAGACTGTAAGACTGTGTGAGGAGTTGTTTGCTGTTCCAGCCATTACCCAGGAAGTTAAATTAGTTATGCAAGACAGGCTGTTAACTGTCTGTTTGAGTCTATTTATACATCTGTCTTAGCAACATCACTCATCGAATTGCTCACAACAAACAAAGATGCTTTCTTTTGTCTGTCAGGCTGCTGTGAAGCTAACATTTATTTCAGGCCTCTATCCCCTGTGTGTGTGTGTGTGTGTGTGTGTGTGTGTGTGTGTGTGTGTGTGTGTGTGTGTGTGTGTGTGTGTGTGTGTGTGTGTGTGTGTGTGTGTGTGTGTGTGTGTGTGTGTGTGTGTGTGTGTGTGTGTGTGTGTGTGTGTGTGTGTGTGTGTGTGTGTGTGTGTGTGTGTGTGTGTGTGTGTGTGGTGTGTGTTGTGTGTGTGTGTGTGTGTGTGTGTGTGTGTGTGTGTGTGTGTGTATTACTATACTTGTGGGGACCTAAATCTGTTTACACAGTCACGTGTGGGGACTCGCCTCCCTTATGGGGACAAATTGGAGGTCCCCATGAGGGGAATCATTAATTTTAGGGTGAATACTTGGTTAGGGTTAGGCATGTGTTGTTTAGGGTTAAGGTTAGGATAAGTCTCCAGGAAATGCATGTAAGTCAATGTAATGTCCCCTGAAGTGATGTATACATGGTATGTGTGTGTGTGTGTGTCTAAATGTGTGATGTTCAGCTGTTAACGGCTGAAAGCTGCTCCTTTAATGACAGCTGTGGCCAACAAACCCGTGTTCCCACTGAGAAGCTATTTTAAATTCTGCAATCAGTCCCTTTGCAGGAGTTCCACTCCGCTCTCCTTACCTCCCAATATAGACCCAAATGGAGGCTTTGGAAATCGGGGAGTTAGCCTTTTCAAACAGCACCTCGTTATATACGCCTGAAGCTTGGCCTGTATTTGCCCCTTACACCCCCCCCCCCCCCCCCCCATGCCTTCTGCTTTCCAGAGAGGAGGAGGAGAGAGTATAGCTGGCCATACACTGACTTAGGGTATCCAGACTTTTCTTTCTTTTTTATTACTTTTTCTTGCATTCCTGACTTTTTTTTAATTCAGATTTTATTAGAAATTCAGACTTTTTTTGGGGAATTCTAACTTTTTTTCTTCGAATCCTAATTATTTCTTTGGTATTGAGACTTTTTCTGAATCTGACTAAAAAAAAATAGGTTTTCTAACTTTTTGTTCGAATCATGACTTTTTGGGGGGAATTCTGAATGTTCCCCGAATTCTGACTTTTTCGTTTTTTTTTAAACTTTTTATGGAATTCAGACTTTATTCGGAAGTCAGACTTTTTGGGGGGAATTCTGATTTTTTATTTTGACGTTTTCCAAAATTCCTATTTTTGGAATTCTGAGACGTTTTCGGTATTCTGACTTTATTCTTAAAACTCAAAAAGGATGATCACGTTGGCAGTTCTCGATGCAAATTTCACATGCTGCCCTCAGGGAAGGGGAAGTTATCAAATGCTTCTCAGAGTCATTTAGGGGGTTTAGGACTCATTCCTGCACCACCATAAGGCAACGAGCACCAGTGGTACTACGTCACATCTTAGGGTACTTTGCATTGGTTTTTGCTTCGTGGCAACACAGGACAACACCAGACGGGGTTAACGTTGACAAGTTTGAGGACAGTCTGTGATAAAAGGCTATGGCACTAAGAATAACAAAAGAACATTCTGCCTTCCAGAGACACGCAGTGGGCTGGCAGCAAAGCAATAAAGACATTTCAGCCGGCCGTCAACTGGTCGTCAGGCGGGGATTATCACCACGTTGATCTCTGGGCTCCATTATAGCTCCTGTAGGATCTCACAGTCTCACTCCGTCTGACCCGGTAATCCTCTCAACCCTGCCTGGGTTTACCTACACCTTATTTAGGCTACAACGCTTTGTCTTTACCACTATGGACCAATTAACCTGACTGTTTCAGACACAATTAAGGAATACCTATTTCACCGTTACACTTGCATATGTTCGATTTTTGCAATGTGAAATTCCCATTGAATGAATGTATTTGGCCTTCAAGTCCAAGTTCATACTGCAAACCCAATCAGACAATTTAAAGACTGAATATTGATACACCCAAAACTGAATTTCAATCTAGAAAACACACTTTTTTTTATTACCTCTAATAAAAACAGAAGCGAAAAGTGAAAAAAACATATTTTTTGTTCTGAAATAAAAGTCACAATTTTGATTTTGAGGAAAATAAAATCGGAATTTATTTTTTATTCTGACTTTTTTTTCATGGATTTCTGATTTTTTTTTAAATCTCTTTTGGTCAGATCTAAATGCAATTGTTGCCGGACTCATTCCTACACCACTCTACGGCAGCAAGCATCTTGTGGTTATTTATTTTGCATTGATTTCTGATTAGTGGCAACAAATTGGGATGACAGTGCAAAAGTCTTCGGACAGTCTGTGATCGAATCATGAAGTTGCAGTGAGTAGTTTAAGAATAACAGAAGAAAGGACAGAAAAGTAAGTAATGCAAAGTACTTTTTGATGTCCTGCAAAGGTCAAGATTCAAATGACCACCCTTATTAACACTTGGACCCCCCAAAGAGTTCAAACCAACATGTCAGTGGGGTTGAACCTTTAATACATCCTTATTACCTGCAATAGTCACTCACTCGGCACCATAACAACATATTCTCCCATTAGTGCCTGGAAGGCTCTTTCTATTTCGAGTTTGGACACCCCTAAAGTGGACCATACCATCTCAAAACCAATGGAGACGCTGTAGGTTAAGTAGCTAGTTATCTAGATAGATTAATACTCCTTACATTCTTACATTCAGAGTGTTCTGATTCGGATTGGATGTCTGCAGACATTACGTTGAAGAAGCTAATAAATGTAAGATTGAAAGACGTTAGTTAACTGAAGCAAGCATCTTTCCTGTACTGGGCGAAGAAGTGGACCCTTCTGATTGCCATTGTAGGATTCAGACTCTTTGACAAAGTCACTCAAATTGATTGGGAAACCTCCCCCCACCAACCAATGGACCTCAATAAAGGTTAACCATTACTCACTGCACTGTAGACCCTAACTGATCTATATCATATCATTCCATTGACTTGACTCTTCTTGCACTATTTCTATTTTATTTGTATTTACTTGCACATCTCAAAACATTCTACTGCACTTTTGTATCTGTTCTATCTGTTCTATGTCCTATAGGTTGCGCTGTTGGAGGAGCCTGAGACTTCAGTTGTTCATTAACATATCTACACTGTAACAAATGTGCAAATGACAATAAAGCCTTGAATCTTGAAACCCTAACACGCCAGCCTTTTCTCATAACACTGACCTAAAATGAACCCAAAGTATTAGATGATGGATCAGAGGTCTATCTTGGTGTTAAATCGTGGTACGTCAGAGTGTGTGTGTGTGGGGGGGGAGTACTTTAGGTGATTTAAGCGCAGAGGAATTTGGGCAGGGTTTGTATTTCGTCGGGACAGCTGGCTGTCACTCTTGGGGGGTGTGTTGGGGTATTATTGACCGGGACGTCGACGTATTTCAACTTTCCATCAGGAGATTTGAGACTCCGATTGGCTGGGAAGCAAGATTCCTGAAAGATTAGAGGATGGGGATTTAGTTCATACCTGTGTTCAGAGAGCAGGGTGGGAGGGTTACTTTAAAAATGTAATCTGTTACACTGACCTCGTCACTTTACTCATAAAACTGTCAACATGTTCTTCACCATACTCATAATCATTCATAATATCAATAACGGTCTATAGTATATTCATATTGATGCTGTGGATAGTGTCTATTGCATTGTATACCTGTATCCATGGTGTATTCCATTTCTACCCTGCTGTTTATAATGTGTATACCTCCTTATGGTGTTCATAGTGTAAATACTTCACTTTGTTTATATCCGTCACGTGTATATATATATATATACTTTATATTGTACTTAAAAAACTCTGCCCTTTCTGCTTGTTTGCATTTCTGGTTAAGTGCAGACTGCATTTCGTATGAAGTGTGGTTTACTGTTCCTCTGTGTCAAGTGGTGACCATGCACTTCCAGAAATGCTTCTTCATCGTCTCATCTTCACCTGGAGCAAAGGGTAGATTGTGACGGACTGAATGTAATGATAGTGGAGATCTTGATTTGTACTTGTGATAATTTGAAGCAAAGCGTTGCATCAAGTAGTTGGTACTTTGCATCGCTGCAGGATTACCCTCCAACTATTATTAGCATACAGAGAGCGTGCTTTAGATGGTTTGTTTTTCAGCAGTTACTGCAAAACTGCTGCTTGGATTTCAGCGGTGGGAAGTAACAAGTACATTTACTCAATTTTTGAGATACTTGTACTTTACTTGAGTATTTTTATTTTATGCCACTGTGTACTTCTACTCCACTGCATGTATTTAATCCCTTTAGTTACTTCTCAGATGTGGATGAATGATGTGAAATCTAATCAAGTGTTGAATCAGACTTTAGTTCCACCTGGAGTAAATCCACCAGCTACCCTGCAGTATACAAAGTCATTCAAACTAGCTGCACCTTCACCAGCTTTGAGAACACTTTCATGATCAATCATTATAAAACATATCATATATATTATTCTGAAATGGACCAATCTGCACAACGACTACTTTCACTGTCGCTACTTTCACTATATTTTGATGACAATACTTTTCTACTTTCACTTGAGGAACATTTTGAATGCAGGTATTTTACTGTAACAGAGTATTCCTACACTCTGGTACTTCTACTTTTACTCAAGTACAAGATCTGAGTACTTCTACTTTTACTCAAGTACAAGATCAGAGTACTTCTACTTTTACTCAAGTACAAGATCAGAGTACTTCTACCACCTCTGCTTGGTGGACGGGTGAAGCACCAATCAAAGAACCATGTCAGGTGTTTTGTTCAGGACGCTATGAAGTGGGCAGTTATTGGCTCCAAAGAGCTGCAGCCAGTCCCAAATCACAAACCTCAAAATACATGTGCCCTTTGGAGGACCTGCGGTTCTAAAAGCTGTCAGAGCGCTGAGTGGGGGGGGTGGGTGTGTGAGGGTGTGTTTGTGTGTGTGTGAGGGTGTGTGTGTGTGTGGGGTGTGTGAGGGTGTGTGTGTGTGTGAGGGTGTGTGTGTGTGTGGGGTGTGTGTGTGTGCGTGTGTGAGGGTGTGTGTGTGTGTGGGGTGTGTGTGTGCGCGTGTGTGAGGGTGTGTGTGGTGTGTGTGTGTGTGTGGTGTGTGTGTGTGTGTGCGTGTGTGTGTGTGTGTGTCCTAGCATTACTATACTTGTGGGGACCTAAATCTGTTTACACAGTCACGTGTGGGGACGCGCCTCCCTTATGGGGACAAATTGGAGGTCCCCATAAGGGGAATCATTAATTTTAGGGTGAAGACTTGGTTAGGGTTAGGCATGTGTTGGTTATGGTTAAGGTTAGGATAAGTCTCCAGGAAATGCATGTAAGTCAATGTAATGTCCCCCTGAAGTGATGTATACATGGTATGGTGTGTGTGTGTGTGTGTGTGTGTGTGTGGTGTGTGTGTGTGTGTGTGTGTGTGTGTGTGTGTGTGTGTGTGTGTGTGTGTGTGTGTGTGTGTGATGTGTGTGTGTGTGTGGTTTTAACTTCATTTTTGGTCAAATATAAGGGTATATCCAAGATTCAAGATTCTAGATATTGTGATTGTTGGGCTGCATGATGGGACACAATGAATTCAACAGGTGATGAAGAGGCTTTGGAGAAAACCACTGGAGTCAGAGGTTAGATGTATATCACAGTGTAATCCTGACTCCTCACATGGAGCTATTTGAGGACCAGTTCCTGAGCACGGCTGATCTTCTGATGGTTTATTTTCGACCCACATGGATTTGTTGTTTTACTAGTGGATACAACATGTGTTTATTTATGTTTGGGGTGAACACATGTGCCGTGGTTTGGTGTTGGATGAAGACAGAGTTCGGCTGAACTTAGTTGACCTCGGGAAAGGTGTTTGGAAAGACTGAGCTGCAAAGATTCAGATAACAAAGATACAGCAGCACGAGTAGGCTGATTCAAATGTTGACAGCACATCTGGAAACTTGTCTTTTTGGCAATATTGCATGAAATATGAAATGTTTGTAATCGTGAGAACTTTCAACGGTTGTAAAAAATCTGCTTAGTAGTTATTTTAAACCACTGCAGTGTTTTGCAACCGGAGAAGCCTTCAATCGCACGGATCTATCAATCAGATCGTGGAGTTGAATGTCAGTGTCTCACCTGAATCTGGAGCAAAGAGGAGATAGTGACTGTGCCTATTTTCAACGCCATGTCTATTGATATCGGTGATTTAGATGCGACTATTTTGGAGCCTCCTCAAGGAAAGTGGTGCATCATAAGAATCCACTGCATGATTATGTTCACTTTTATTATTACTTCTTCAAGGAGCTGATGGTTCAGTTTCTTGGTTTAAGTTTCAGCAGAATGTGCAACCACTTCCCTATAAGTAATAATAATAATAAGCGCTTTTCTTGAAACTCAAAGACACAATTCAGAAAAACAACACACTTAAAATATATAAAAGGTTAAGGGTTAGCCTAACTCTAACCCTTAACAAGGCCCGGGACCCCCAATGACCCTTTACCTCAGCCACATCATAGACTCTATGCATTACATGAATGCACACAATGTAAACAATATCTTGTTCATCTTAAAGGTGCCCTATTATACTGTTATATTATAGGTCTCAGATATATCCAGAGCCTGTCTCTGATTGGCTGAAACACCAAACAGATCATTGCAGCATTACCCATAATCCCCTCTGTTTCAGCCCTGTTTCCAAAGTGCTGATTCTCTGTCTGTTAATTTAGATGAAAATAAGGAGCCCCTCCCCACGCCCCTCTGAGAGACATTTGGTTACAAAGAACTCAATGGTGCTCTAGGAGGAGATTCAGGTGATAAGGGGGGGGGGGGGGTTACCTTGGTTGCTGATTGGCTGATGGTTACACAAGACAACACATCATAAAGTGGCCAAAATCTGATCAGCTCATTTTCAGACAGGTTTTTATAGAAATGGATCAAAAAGAGAGAGAATCTTTGTTCCTGAAACTTTCAGAGTCTCTTTCCACAGAGGGGACACATGTTGATGTAGAAGAGACATGAAGAAGAGGGGACACATGTTGATGTAGAAGAGACATGAAGAAGAGGGGACACATGTTGATGTAGAAGAGACATGAAGAAGAGGGGACACATGTTGATGTAGAAGAGACATGAAGAAGAGGGGACACATGTTGATGTAGAAGAGACATGAAGAAGAGGGGACACATGTTGATGTAGAAGAGACATGAAGAAGAGGGGACATGTTGATGTAGAAGAGACATGAAGAAGAGGGGACACGTGTTGATGTAGAAGAGACATGAAGAAGAGGGGACACGTGTTGATGAAGAAGAGACATGAAGAAGAGGGGACACATGTTGATGTAGAAGAGACATGAAGAAGAGGGGACACATGTTGATGAAGAAGAGACATGAAGAAGAGGGACACATGTTGATGTAGAAGAGACATGAAGAAGAGGGGACACATGTTGATGTAGAAGAGACATGAAGAAGAGGGGACATGTTGATGTAGAAGAGACATGAAGAAGAGGGGACACGTGTTGATGTAGAAGAGACATGAAGAAGAGGGGACACATGTTGATGTAGAAGAGACATGAGGGAGAGGGGACACATGTTGATGTAGAAGAGACATGAAGAAGAGGGGACACATGTTGATGTAGAAGAGACATGAAGAAGAGGGGACACATGTTGATGTAGAAGAGACAT
This sequence comes from Gymnodraco acuticeps, assembly GCF_902827175.1. NCBI lineage: Eukaryota > Metazoa > Chordata > Actinopteri > Perciformes > Bathydraconidae > Gymnodraco > Gymnodraco acuticeps. The sequence continues at coordinate 192,790 of NW_022991516.1, forward strand.
GGAGAAGAGGGGACACATGTTGATGTAGAAGAGACATGAAGAAGAGGGGACACATGTTGATGTAGAAGAGACATGAAGAAGAGGGGACACATGTTGATGTAGAAGAGACATGAAGAAGAGGGGGACACATGTTGATGTAGAAGAGACATGAAGAAGAGGGGACACGTGTTGATGTAGAAGAGACATGGAGAAGAGGGGACACATGTTGATGTAGAAGAGACATGAAGAAGAGGGGACACATGTTGATGTAGAAGAGACATGAAGAAGAGGGGACACATGTTGATGTAGAAGAGACATGAAGAAGATGGGACACGTGTTGATGTAGAAGAGACATGAAGAAGATGGGACACATGTTGATGTAGAAGAGACATGAAGAAGATGGGACACGTGTTGATGTAGAAGAGACATGAAGAAGAGGGGACACGTGTTGATGTAGAAGAGACATGAAGAAGAGGGGACACATGTTGATGTAGAAGAGACATGAAGAAGAGGGGACACGTGTTGATGAAGAAGAGACATGAAGAAGAGGGGACACGTGTTGATGTAGAAGAGACATGAAGAAGAGGGGACACGTGTTGATGAAGAAGAGACATGAAGAAGAGGGGACACATGTTGATGTAGAGGAGACATGAAGAAGAGGGGACACATGTTGATGTAGAAGAGACATGAAGAAGAGGGGACACGTGTTGATGTAGAAGAGACATGAAGAAGAGGGGACACGTGTTGATGTAGAAGAGACATGAAGAAGAGGGGACACGTGTTGATGAAGAAGAGACATGAAGAAGAGGGGACACGTGTTGATGAAGAAGAGACATGAAGAAGAGGGGACACATGTTGATGTAGAGGAGACATGGAGAAGAGGGGACACATGTTGATGTAGAAGAGACATGAAGAAGAGGGGACACGTGTTGATGAAGAAGAGACATGAAGAAGAGGGGACACATGTTGATGTAGAGGAGACATGGAGAAGAGGGGACACATGTTGATGTAGAAGAGACATGAAGAAGAGGGGACACATGTTGATGTAGAAGAGACATGAAGAAGAGGGGACACATGTTGATGTAGAAGAGACATGAAGAAGAGGGGACACATGTTGATGTAGAAGAGACATGAAGAAGAGGGGACACATGTTGATGGAGAAGAGACATGAAGAAGAGGGGACACATGTTGATGTAGAAGAGACATGAAGAAGAGGGGACACATGTTGATGTAGAAGAGACATGAAGAAGAGGGGACACATATTGATGTAGAGGAGACATGAAGAAGAGGGGACACATGTTGATGTAGAAGAGACATGAAGAAGAGGGGACACATGTTGATGTAGAAGAGACATAAAGAAGAGGGGACACATGTTGATGTAGAAGAGACATGGAGAAGAGGGGACACACGTTGATGTAGAAGAGACATAAAGAAGAGGGGACACATGTTGATGTAGAAGAGACATGAAGAAGAGGGGACACACGTTGATGTAGAAGAGACATGAAGAAGAGGGGACACACGTTGATGTAGAAGAGACATGAAGAAGAGGGGACACACGTTGATGTAGAAGAGACATGAAGAAGAGGACACACATGTTGATGTAGAAGAGACCTGGAGAAGAGGGGACACATGTTGATGTAGAAGAGACATGAAGAAGAGGGGACACATGTTGATGTAGAAGAGACATGAAGAAGAGGGGACACATGTTGATGTAGAAGAGACATGAAGAAGAGGGGACACATGTTGATGTAGAAGAGACATGGAGAAGAGGACACACATGTTGATGTAGAAGAGACATGGAGAAGAGGGGACACATGTTGATGTAGAAGAGACATGGAGAAGAGGGGACACATGTTGATGTAGAAGAGACATGAAGAAGAGGGGGACACATGTTGATGTAGAAGAGACATGAAGAAGAGGGGACACATGTTGATGTAGAGAGACATGAAGAAGATGGATTTTGCACAATAGGTGACCTTGAAACTGAGAACCGATGGAGTACTCACGTTAGTATCAGCGTGTCTCTTTGCTCTCCATGGAGGTGGAGCTGGGTTGTTAGTTGAAGCAGAGTTCGACCCTCCGCTGGACCCCGAAAACCTCCGAACACATCGACTGGCTGCACTCGGATTCTTCCCGCTCTTTCTTCTCTTTGTCCATTCTTTAAACTCTCCTCCTTGTCCTTCCTCTCCATCTGTA